>NC_142934.1:64752001-64762001 GCF_046866305.1 Octopus bimaculoides | reverse complement strand
CGTACTTATTTCATCGACTCAATGGGTGAAAAGCAAATCCGAACTCGGATGCATTTGAACGTAAAGCCAGAAGAAATGACCGCTAAACATTTTGTCCTGAGCAGTAACGATTCTGTCTACTCGCCGACTTAAGTTGTCAATTAATAATTGAAAGAAAACTTAAAATAGAACCAGCACGATTGATATTATAGACAAAGTGACCTGTCCAACATATGACATCTTTTTCAATATATGATTTAAGATCAAGAATGTTGCAAAGCAAATACACAAACGAAATATAGAAATATATATGTGTGTATATGTATAGATGTATATATTTCAAGGCGTTTGTGTACTTGTATATTATATACACCAACGTGTAAGAGAGTGGGTGAAGCAGAACGCCATCAGCACTACAGCTACTATAGTGCTTTCTGCCAGAAAGCTACGGACCCGAGATATGTGAGACTAAGGGAACTCATAGATAGAAAGTGTTTTTTTAGATTTTCATATCAGATATGGTCGATTACTTTGGTAATGTTAAATGAAAGCACATTGTTTATTCCAAATTGGAGACGACGATCAATTGATTGAACCATACAGATGAGCAATGAGGGACACATACATACATAGAGAGAGAGAAACAAATATACAGATAGGCAGGCAGGCAGACAGACAGACAGACAGATGTATATATATATATATATATATATATATATATAGATAGATAGATAGATAGATAGATAGATAGATAAGATATGCAATATGATATTACACACACACACAAATATATACGCACACACATACACATACACACACACACACACACACACACATAAATATATACGCAACATGATATATATTACACACACATACAGGGTTGGCCAAAAGTCACCTGACAGTAAATCAAAATTCCATAAATTCTTAATATTCAATTTTATTTATTCATTCTAATTATGAATGTTTAATAATTTAATGCTGTGAGTTAAAATCACGGTTTTTTTTTAACATTTGTCTATTTATTACCGAAGTCTCGTATAATTTTTTTTTGTTTTGTTTTAACCTTAGAATTAAATAGGTTTTGATTGACTTTTGGAACCCTGGCCAGATTGGAGCAATCTCAAGTATAACCAGCCGAAATTGCAAAGATAATCTGGAACTCGACTGAGGAAGGAAAAATCCGAATGACCCGTCCTTGTTTTCTTTGTATCGTCTATTTGGATGTTTTGCGTTTTTGTCCCATTTTGCATTATATATATATATATATATTATGTATGCATGTATAGCGGCGTACGTACACTTTGGTCTCTTATATGTAAGTATATATTTATCTAAATCTTGTACGACTCTATTCTTTCTATCAGCCCTTTCACGCTTATTCGTTCATTCCACTCTTCGTTCTTTCGTTCCCCCTCTCTCACATTTCCTTGCCTTCTCTTCTTGCTCACTTTCCCTCCTCTTTTCACTTCACTGTGTCCTTGTAATTTTTTTCTCACCCCTCCTTATTTCTTCTGTACCTCTTCCTCTACCTCTCTCTCTCTCTTCTCTCCCCACTTGACCGATGTTCAGCCAAGCCTGATCTTTCTTTCTTGGTTTGGCCGTCGTCCGTGCAACATCTATATTCCTCCCTGTGCTTGTGAAATCTTGTATCCCTGCCGTAAGGCTTTATTTCCACACACACCAGCTTAATTTAATTCGTCCTCAGTCGAAAGACACCTGTTGTTATGTCCTGTTATTTGTACCTGTGTAACATTCTCCGTTTTTTTCCGTCGTTGTTTTCGTATACATTCGCTGCTTTCTTCCAAGGAATCTAATCCACTTAGCTTAGTTTTTCCTTGGGGCTGGCCAGATTGGAGCAATCTCAAGTATAACCAGCCGAAATTGCAAAGATAATCTGAAACTCGATTGAGGAAAGAAAATTCCGAAAGAAAACTCCCGTCCTTTTCTTTGTATCGTCTATCTGGATGTTTTGTTATCCCTTTTTTGTATCACCTAACTGTCTGGATGTTTTGCGTTCTTGTCCCATTTTGTATTATATATATATATATATATATATATATATGTGTGTGTGTGTGTGTGTGTGTGTGTGTGTGTGTGTGTGTGTGTGTGTGTGTGTGTGTGTGTGTGTTTGTGTGTGTGTGTGTGTGTACGTGTACTGAGACAGCCTATTTTGGGATAAGTATTTCAATAAATTTGCATACGTATTTTTAACAAACTAGCAGGGCTATCTGCGCAGTAGAGCAGGGGGAGGAAAAACTCATATAGTATGTTTCTTTGTCTTTAACAATTTATAAGTAGTGTTTACATATCTGATCTTCAAAAGGAATGGAGTATACCTCACAGGTGTTCACGACAAAATGCAACGATAATCTTTATTGCCATAGTACTTTTGTTAATTACTTAATAAACATTAACAGATGTACAGATATGTAAAGCAGTATCTGTATATCACTGAAGATTTTAGATGAAACTTCAAGTAACGCTCTCCCCTACACTCTTTTTCCTCTCTTTCTCTCTTGCTTTCTCTCTCTCTCTCTCTTTCTCTTCCTTCCGTCTTTTCCTCTGAGATCGATTTGTTCGACTAAAAGCGGTGCTCCAGGATGGCCACTGTCAAATGACTGAAACAAATAAAAGAATACCAGACTAACATTGATTCCATATTTGGGCACAGAACTAGCAGTTTCAGGGTATGGAGTAAGTCAATTATATCGAACCCAAAAGCTCAATCCGTACTTATTTTACCGACCCCAAAAAGCTGAAAGGAGAAGTCGACTCCCGCAAGATTTGAAACCAGACCGCAAGGCCACATGAAATGTCGTTAAGCACTTTTCCCAGCATGCTAACGATTCTGTCAGCTCGCCACCTTATACCGGACTAATATCAATGTTATCATATAGGACGCCTAAGCGGGAAGGGGTATGAGGCATGGACAATGCGATGTTTACAAAAATGTTTCCCTCAAAATATAAAAGCAATATTAAAGTGTTCAATTTCCTTTTGTACAACAATTATATCAAAAACATTAAAGTAGGAGGAGACCAACGAACAGAATTTTTTTTTCTATACATGACTGTTGCTAACTATTGCACATGTCGAAATTGTCTTGAAAGGCTTCTGTAGTCTTTGGGGAAAGATCAGTTTCAATAGAAGCAGCATAGAAACCTTAATAATATCGTTTGATCGGCTACATATGATAACGGGCAATACGTATAGACTGTAAACCTACAACGCCTTTTTCAATGCAAAGCAGCTACACATACTACAGTATGTAATTGCTATAGAAAAATACGACACACTCAAGCCTGGAACAACCAATCTGAATGAATGTTTAAGTGCAACATTGAGAAACGTTTTTAAATACAGGGGTGTATTTTTTTTTTTTACTGTTTTTTCATATTTTCGTACCAAGTTGTTTTAGATATATTTTTCCAATAGCCTATCTTTTGTCTTTTACTTGTTTCAATCATTAGACTGCGGCAATGCTGGGGCAACGCCTTGAATAATTTTTAGTTGAACTAATATAACCCACTACATTTTTTAAGCCTGCTACTTATTTTGTCGCTCTCATTTTGCTGATCCTCTATATTACAGAGATGTAAACACACCAACATCGGTTGTCAAGTGGTGATGAGAGGACAAAAACAGACACAAAGACACACACATATGTATATGTATATCCATATATACGACGGGTTTCTTTCAAAAACAGACACAGACACACATACATATGTATATGTATATCTATTCATACGACGGGCTTCTTTCCCTCTACCAAATACACTCACAAGGTTTTGGTCGGTCCGAGACTATGGTAGAAGACACTTGCCCAAGGTGTCACATAATGGGACTGAACCCAGAACCATGTGGTTAGGAAGCAAGATTTTTAGCACACAGCTGCGCCTGCACCTATTATTTGTCTGGCATAATCAATTGTGTGCCAAGCAAAGTGCTTCACAGTATTTGCGCCAGCTTTATGTTGTGAGTTTAAATGCCGAAGAAGCCGACTTTGCATTTAATACTTTTGGGGTCGATGAAATAAGTATCACTTTAGCACAGGGATCGATGCTCCCCATATAAATTTACTGGCCTTGTATCAAGAATTATTTGAAAAGAATTTTTCAAAAAGAATTATTCAAAAGATCTGCCTTTAGACTTGGACTATACTGCAGGTTTTACTTTAAGTGAACAGACTGATATAAATACATACATACATACATACATACATACATACATATATATATATATATATATATACATATATATATATATATATATATATATATATATATATATATATATATATATATATATATATATATATATATATATATATATAATCATAAATATATAGGGATTGACAGTAACCTGCTTCTCCAACATACTGAGAATTCAGAAATAGCAGTCAAAGAACTACTGATTTCAAAACTACAAATTATTAGGTTTTTTTCATACTGAGCTACCCGGCAGAAATTGTTAATTATTAATTTTATTACTAATTGATGATTCCCTGCCCTGCATATCTATATTTTAACAATAACTCCAGGGTAGATGGTTATACCGCAGGAATTCGTACGAGTCTCTTTCCTAAACGGAACTATTTCTGATACACGCTGAATTGAAATTCATTAGGGCAAGAAGTTTTGAATTTACTGGCCGATAAATTTCTTAACGTCTTCTTCACGTGGTATTGATGTTCACATGGTCAAAATTAACGTGAGTTATTTAGACATTAACAAATTTATTAGAATATTTAGCTGAAGATCAGAATAGAGTATTATGTACTCTTAACTGTGAAACAATTGTACTAAATTAACTAAAAGGCAAGTGTTTTTACTCTTCTCTATTGTTTTTTGTTCTGTGTGTATCAAAAATATCGCTATCAATCTGGAGTAATAATTTGTAGTTTTGAAATCAGTAGTTCTTTGACTGCTATTTCTGAATTCTCAGTATGTTGGAGAAGCAGGTTACTGTCAATCCCTATATGTTTATGATTATAAATTATTCACCGAAGAAGGTTTTTTTCATACTGAGCTACCCGGCAGAAATTGTTAATTATTAATTTTATTACTAATTGATGATTCCCTGCCCTGCATATCTATATTTTAACAATAACTCCAGGGTAGATGGTTATACCGCAGGAATTCGTACGAGTCTCTTTCCTAAACGGAACTATTTCTGATACACGCTGAATTGAAATTCATTAGGGCAAGAAGTTTTGAATTTACTGGCCGATAAATTTCTTAACGTCTTCTTCACGTGGTATTGATGTTCACATGGTCAAAATTAACGTGAGTTATTTAGACATTAACAAATTTATTAGAATATTTAGCTGAAGATCAGAATAGAGTATTATGTACTCTTAACTGTGAAACAATTGTACTAAATTAACTAAAAGGCAAGTGTTTTTACTCTTCTCTATTGTTTTTTGTTCTGTGTGTATCAAAAATATCGCTATCAATCTGGAGTAATAATTTGTAGTTTTGAAATCAGTAGTTCTTTGACTGCTATTTCTGAATTCTCAGTATGTTGGAGAAGCAGGTTACTGTCAATCCCTATATATTTATGATTATAAATTATTCACCGAAGAAGGTTTTTTTCATACTGAGCTACCCGGCAGAAATTGTTAATTATTAATTTTATTACTAATTGATGATTCCCTGCCCTGCATATCTATATTTTAACAATAACTCCAGGGTAGATGGTTATACCGCAGGAATTCGTACGAGTCTCTTTCCTAAACGGAACTATTTCTGATACACGCTGAATTGAAATTCATTAGGGCAAGAAGTTTTGAATTTACTGGCCGATAAATTTCTTAACGTCTTCTTCACGTGGTATTGATGTTCACATGGTCAAAATTAACGTGAGTTATTTAGACATTAACAAATTTATTAGAATATTTAGCTGAAGATCAGAATAGAGTATTATGTACTCTTAACTGTGAAACAATTGTACTAAATTAACTAAAAGGCAAGTGTTTTTACTCTTCTCTATTGTTTTTTGTTCTGTGTGTATCAAAAATATCGCTATCAATCTGGAGTAATAATTTGTAGTTTTGAAATCAGTAGTTCTTTGACTGCTATTTCTGAATTCTCAGTATGTTGGAGAAGCAGGTTACTGTCAATCCCTATATATTTATGATTATAAATTATTCACCGAAGAAGGTTTTTTTCATACTGAGCTACCCGGCAGAAATTGTTAATTATTAATTTTATTACTAATTGATGATTCCCTGCCCTGCATATCTATATTTTAACAATAACTCCAGGGTAGATGGTTATACCGCAGGAATTCGTACGAGTCTCTTTCCTAAACGGAACTATTTCTGATACACGCTGAATTGAAATTCATTAGGGCAAGAAGTTTTGAATTTACTGGCCGATAAATTTCTTAACGTCTTCTTCACGTGGTATTGATGTTCACATGGTCAAAATTAACGTGAGTTATTTAGACATTAACAAATTTATTAGAATATTTAGCTGAAGATCAGAATAGAGTATTATGTACTCTTAACTGTGAAACAATTGTACTAAATTAACTAAAAGGCAAGTGTTTTTACTCTTCTCTATTGTTTTTTGTTCTGTGTGTATCAAAAATATCGCTATCAATCTGGAGTAATAATTTGTAGTTTTGAAATCAGTAGTTCTTTGACTGCTATTTCTGAATTCTCAGTATGTTGGAGAAGCAGGTTACTGTCAATCCCTATATATTTATGATTATAAATTATTCACCGAAGAAGGTTTTTTTCATACTGAGCTACCCGGCAGAAATTGTTAATTATTAATTTTATTACTAATTGATGATTCCTTGCCCTGCATATCTATATATATATATATATATATATATATATATATATATATATATATATATATATATATATATATATATATACGTACATACGTACGCACGTACGTACTTACGTACATATAGAGATACTAATATATTGGAGTCTATGAGTGAACAGATACACTGAAGAAGGCAGATAAACAAAAAGACAGACAGACAGATAGATAAATAGCTAGATAGATAAACAAATAGATGGATAGATAGATAAAGACATAGATAGATAGATAGATAGATAGATAGATAGATAGATAGACAGACAGACAGACAGACAGACAGACAGACAGACAGACAGACAGACAGACAGATAGATAGATAGATAGATAGATAGATAGATAGATAGATAGATAGATAGATAGATAGATAGATAGATAGATAGATACAGTGTAGATGTGTGTCTGTGTGTGTGTGTGTATGTGTATGAGTATGTGAGATAGAGACAGAATAGTATGCTCGATTTTACAAGTTAAAAAATATGCAGACGCGGCATATTTTAATGCGGTATTACAAAAAGTTTACAACCTGACTGACAAAACAGAAGCCAAATAATGTAAAGATAATAAACCGCAAAAATTGTCACACACGTAATTCATGAAATTTGCACACAGATGAGCATATAAACGATACCCGTTGGCTTCCGTACATGTTTTATATACGAGCAGACATTAAAAAATACGTACATATGCACACATAAATACACCTGTATGCATGTGTGTATATATATACATACATAAACACACAAGCACATATATATATACATACATATATGTGTATATATATATATATATATATATATATATATATATATATATATATATATATATATATATATATATATACATATATATATATGTATATATATATATGCATATATAAACGTGGGTACTTGTGTGTATGTGTGTGTGTGTTTGTTTGTAAGTATAAATAGATAGATACATACATACATACATAGACTAACAGATTTGAATAATCTATTAAATTTGTATAATTTACTGCTAAAAGTAAAATTTCGATGGAGAAGAAAAGAGCGGGAAAATACAGGAAAAGCATAAAAAATTTCGCCATATTTCTTTTGCTTTTTTTACAAAGTAATATTTTTGTAGGTTCCATTGAACAATTTCTTATTTTTAGACGCCGTTTTGACCATGTTTCGTGTTCCTGTCTGTATATATAATGCCATATGTTAATATTAATGTTAGCGTGTTAAATTAAGGAGAAAGCAGTTGAAATGAGCTAAGATGGTGTTTGTGTTGCCCGAAAGGAATGGAAAAATCCACTCCTTTCCATAATGTTGTTACGTTTCTTCAAAGTTTTTGGAGGAGTTTATTGTGTTGTTTGTTGTTTGCTTCTCTCTCGTAAGAGTTTGCTTTCCGTTCTAAGTGTTTGTGAGCCTGTGACTGTGTATGTGGTCCCTCATTTATCTGGGTGTATATCATAACGTCTATTTCTGACTCGTTGTAAAGATATGTTTTCATAATTTATGCGTGTGTATATATACATATATATATATATATATATATATATATATATATATATATATATATATATATATACGGCGGGTTTCTTTCAGTTTCCGTCTACCAAATCCACTCACAAGGCTTTGGTCGGCCCGAGGCTATAGTAGAAGATACTTGCCCAAGGTGCCACGCAGTGGCAATGAACCCGGGACCATGTGGTTGTTAAGCAAGCTACTTACGACACAGCCACTCCTATATACATATATATATATACAGAGAGAGAGAGAGAGAGAGAGAGAGAGAGAGAGAGAGAGAGAGAGAGAGAGGTAGACAGATAGATAGATAGATAGATAGATAGATAGATAGATAGATAGATAGATAGATAGATAGATAGATAGATAGATATGTATATATCCTCCTCACCGGCAATAAAAAAATGCCATCTTTTAAAATTCGAAAATTATCCAAAAAACTTATAATACTTAATCATATCAAAGGGAAATGGAAATTAATAAAAAGTTTCACTTCCAAGTGGCCTAGCGTATAAAAGTTTAGTCCAAAGACTATGAATTACTCATAAGGTATAGTGTATATTTATATACATATGAGGAATCCACTCATGGGATTCGTTACGCTAGAAAGAATAGCTAGGGTCTAGAACCACAAAATTGGGGATAAAATCTCGAAAGGAACGAAATGAAAAATAAAAACTTTTACCATCTCTTCTCCCGGACCAAATTGGTTTCTGACTTTAGTTTAGCAAATAAGATAATTTGCTAGGTGAAGTCGTTATCAACAAGTACACCTAAGACTAAAATATATAAACACGAGGCAATCAATTCCATGCCTCTCGTTTATACATCCTAATTTTTTCAGATCTACTGCGCAGGCAGTTTTTTGGATAATTTTCGAATTTTAAAAGTTGGCATTTTTTTTATTGCTTGTGAGGAGCTGCGTGATGAGGGTTAGTGAATTTTAGGTTGCACAACCACCAGTGTTTTTTTTTTTCCCATGACACCATCACTGACAGGATCTCCACCCTAGCATATAGGATTCCTGTAATCCTGGTTTCAGTTTTGGAGTTTCTGTCTCCTTTTCCAACACGTCTCCTGTTGGTTTTGTGAAGAAGCTGGGCTTGATTGTCATGGGACAGGTTGCCACCACTGTGACTAAGGAGTCATATCTACCTCAGTTTTTTAATCAGAGTATTCCTTCTACGGGGCAGACTGCCAACCAAGACTCACGAGTTCTGTGTACCCGTTTTCGGAATGGCCATTGACTCTTTTAAGTTCCTCTGCTCTTTGTCGGGTTTTGTTTTTACTCACGCTGGGTGTCGAAAATCCACCCACCTCACCAAGCAAGCTTAGTGGGGTTACCGGTTTAGTCGCCGACGACTCGGCGGTTTCACAACTCCAGTTGTTAATCACAACTCTATATTACTATTATTAGTAGTAGTATTATTATTAGTATTATTAGTATTATTATTATTATTATTAAGGCGGCGAGCTGGCAGAATCGTTAACACGCCGGGCGAAATGCTTAGTGGTATTTCGCTTGTCACTCCGTTCTGAGTTCAAATTCCGCTGAGCTTGACTTTGCCTTTCATGCTATCGGGGTCGATAAATTAAGTACTAGTTGCGTACTGGAGTCGATACAATCGACTTCATCCCTTCCCTCAAGCTGCCCTTGTGGCCAAAAAATTTGAAATCATTGCTATTATC
>NC_142934.1:64724501-64742001 GCF_046866305.1 Octopus bimaculoides | reverse complement strand
TCGAGGAACTCCACGGATCCAGGATTACCACAACCACCAAAGGTACGAGCCCTTTCTCCTGCCCTCCAGTCTACAGGCGTATACTTATAGTATTCTAGCCATTTTTGTCACAGTCATCCATCTTTTCATAAATTCATTAGGTGATGGCATTTCCCTCACCACCCTCATTTTCCTTTCCAAGGGGAACTTTAAAACATCGATGAGGGCTTGACCGAAGAGGGTAGCGTCTTTCCTCAATCCTTTCAGCCTTGTCCACTACTCAACTTCTTTCGCCATAGCCACTAGACAGAAGAACACCGCCTGCCCTGCCATGTTAAATGTCGGTGGTGGATCCGGCCAATAATCGAGAATCGTCCCACACATGGTGACAGCTGTTCGATAATAATAGTAATAATGATGATGCTGATGATGACGAGTGTATGTAACTTAACTAGCAGTCCGTCAGTTATGACAATGAGTGTTCCAGCTGATCCAATCAATTGAACAACCTGCACGCGAAATTAGCGTGCAAATGGTTGAGCACTCCACAGACACGCGTAACCTGAACGTAATTCTCAGAGAGATTCAGCATGACAGAAAATATGAACAAGACTGGCATTTTCCAAATTAAAGGTACAACTCATTTTACCAGCTGAGTGGACTGGAGCAGCGTGAAATAAAGTGTCTTGCTGAAGGACACAATGCACCACAGGACATCGAAGTCACGACCGTACGGTCGTAAGCCGACTACACTAGCCACTAAGCCACGCACTTTCACATGTATATATGTATGCGTATATATGTATGTGTGTGTATATATATATATATATATATATATATATATATATATATATATATATATATATATATATATATATATATAATTATGTATATATATATATATATATATATATATATATATATATAATTATGTATATATATATATATATATATATATATATTTTTATATATATATATATATATATATATATATATATATATATATATATAATTATGTATATATATATATATATATATATATATACGTGCACGCATGCATATATGTGTGCATACAATTTATGATAAATTCTTTGATATGATTAGGAGCATTAAAAAGCAAAACTCAGGTATTAGCTAATTTTGGTTACAGAAGATTTATGTATTAAATTCCCACTACCACAATTATTTTTTAAACTTTTAAATCTTAAGTTCTTAAATTAAGAGCAGCCGCATTTAAAGAAATAATGAGCATAATAATAATAGCAACATTACATAGATTAATAATTATAGAGGGAAATTAATCTTCGCCTACTAAATTAAAGCAGTAATTTATTAAATCATTGATTCTTTAAGGTATTTAATCCCGTCTTCCGAGCTGTGTAAATATCCCCTCTGTTCTTCTAAATGGTTTTCTTTATAATTTAAGAAAGAAAAGCTGTAACACTTCACTGGTTGTCATAATTAGACAAATATTTATTTCCTCCCTTAAGGGATATACCCCACACATGAATATTTATTTGTATGAAGGTTTTGTTTCAACATGTTAGTAATAGGAAAAGGGGTTGTATTGTTGATTGGTGAATTAATGCGGCTGATGTTGCGCTTGAACATCTAGATATCAATGTCTACAAGTGTGTTTGATCCAAATGTTTAGAAGAGAGTAAACATTTGGAGCATTTGCTACGCAACTCTAATTACTAGCTTGGTGGTATTAAACAGGACGGCATGTATAAAGAATGTCAAAATTAAATTTAACTTTTTAAAACACCAACCATAAATTAAATATAGGTGAACATGTAGTTTGTGGCCGAAGAAAGGGAAAGAAAATTGTTCTAAAAATAACGAAAGTAAATTGCGAGAAAAGCTAGAAGTGACGTTAGGGAAATCACATAATTTCATGTAAGCAATGTATGTGACCATAACCAATGTATAGAACCTTCTACTTATATCTTGCTTTATGCTCTTGTTTGGTGAGGCTGTGGTCATCCCAGGCTAGTGGTCGCAGAGACGTCGTCATGAGTAGTGCCGACCAGATCCACCAGTACTTTCCATCACCGGCGGTCCTGTGCCAGCCCCTCTGCATCCTCCAAGGTGACGTCGAGCCTCTGGAGACCTTATTCACGTCCAGCCATCTGGTGCGGGCCTGCTACGAGTCCTCTTCCAGCCCGCAGCTGAAGAGAGTAAAGCCCTAGTAAGATGTTCTAGTGGGAGACGGAAGACACACAAGTACCGGCGCACGCTGGTATGAGATGGGAGGCTACGGGCTGCTTCGTACAAGCGCGCAATTCTTTGTTGCAGATGCCGAGAGAAGTCCTGGGCGGAAGAAGCCGAGCACCTGGTGGGTATATACATTGGAAAGGTGTAGCTTAGCTTCTGTAGCTGTCTAGGGATGTGCAGTAATAATGGAATTTTTTATATTCTTTTTATGAAACTTTGTGATGTCACTATCGTCGCTTCCGCTGTCGCACTTTATTTTTTTTTTAAATTAAAGACTATTTATTTTCACTTTTTTACGATCTTAAGCTGCATGTTAACCTAAAAGAAAAATAATGTTAGTTGATGGTATAATATTAGATTTTCGAATTTTCTGGCAAATGCTGAAGACAACTCCCGTTTTCACCGTCTCAAACAACATCTTTTAAATTCACAAACATTAATAGCGTAATCATCATCGTGATGCCCACCACCACTGCCATCATCTCCACAAACACCACAACCATCGTCACCGCCGTCTCCACCACCACCAACACCACCGCTACCATCATTTTCACATCCATAACCGTCGTTACCGCAGCCATCCGCCATCATCATAAGAATCCGCGTCACTACTGGCAACAACAACAACCACTAACACCAACCATCACTAATATAACTACCACCGCTACTATGATCCTCATCATCGCCACCATAACCACCGCTACCACAACCGCTGAAAACGACAATCATTATCACCAACACCAGCCCCACCATGAACGCCAAAACCATAATTATCACCACAGTAATTCTCACGGCTACCATTACTATAACTACCCCCACCCCAACACCACCAACAACAACAACCAAAACTGGCACCAGTACTACCAATACCACCACGAATATCACCACCAACACCACCACCTTCACCACAACAATCACCACCAACACCACCACCAATACCACCACCACCACCGCCACCAACACGAATACCACCACCAATACCACCAACAACACCGACACCTTCACCACCACCAACACGACCACCCATACCACCACTAATGCCACCACCAACACCACCGCGAACACCACCACCAATACTACCACCAACACTACCACCACCATCTCAACGACCACAAACCATCAACACAGTTATGCTGCTCTTCTATCATCTTCTAGCCTCTCACACACAGCCGTGTTATTCAGTGCATCGCCATCGGTCGGTAACTTCGACAAATAGAGGAGAATCAAACATACACACACACACACACAAATAAACACACAACTACACAACTAACAAACAACTAAACAAAAAAATAACAACAACAACAACAACAACAACAACAACAACAACAATTGGAGCAGCGAAACAGTAATCATAAAATATCATATCAAGGTTATATAGCAGACATTAAGTTGGGGTAACGTTGGGAGGAAAGAGAAAAGATGAGACGAAATGCGAAGGAGTGAGATATTTCACGGAAAACGATGTAATGGAAATAATGAGAAAGAAGTAGGGGTGAACGAAAGATTAGGACATATATATTGATCGGTGGTGGCGTTGATGCGACAGTGGCGAGTGATAATCGTCGACATTGTCACGTGTTTAGCCACGAATAATTAGCAACGCTATCGTAAAAGAACATCCTTGCAACAATGTAGATATCCACGCTGCCGCCATTATCGGCAACATTGCCAATCGTACCACTGCCGCCACCATTACTACCTGGAGGATATTGAGCCAATGAAAGCGCTTCTATTTGGTCAATCGATCTGCTAGTCATAAGAGCTAACATTTCATGCAATTAGCCTGGCAAAGTAGTCATAGATGTGAATGTAATCACAGATATGAAATGTTTGTTAAAAGACGGGATGGTCATGTCTGACACGCTTTAAATTGGGGTTTCGGGATCGATTCAGAACAAAACAACAGCGTATATGTATGTGTATGTGCATGAGTATGTGTGTGTGTGTTTGTGTGTGTGTGTGTGTGTGTGTGTGTGTGTGTGTGTGTGTGTGTGCGTGTGTGTGTGTAGTGAGAAAGAGTGAGAGAGAAGAACGAGATACAAAGACAGTGAAAGAGAGAGTGATGCAAATGTTGAGCATCCCTAGCTCTCACCTTTTGTTGTCTGTATTTATATATATTTGTGTGTGTGTGTGTGTGTGTGTGTGTGTGTGTGTGTGTGCGTGTGTGTGTACATGTGTATGTATATATATGTATGTGTGTGTGTGTGTGTGTGTGTATTCCTGGCATGGATCTTTCCAAAGCCTTTTGCGTCTTAGCCAATCTATGCTAGGAATACCATTACGAGAGCATATTCGGAATGAGATAATTCGTGAAAGGAGCGGAGTTAACGATGTGATCGCAGAGTACCGAAAGCACAAGTTTTGCTGGGCTGAGCATGTCACTATGTTCGCAGACAACAGGAGGACCTGTGCAGTCGCCGAGTGATAGACCATTCCTAAATCGTGAAAACAACCCGTAAACTTGTGTCTTGCTCATGGCAGATGCAAAATTATAGCCAACAACAACAAGAATCAAACAATACGGGCAACTTACTGGAAGATTCAGAATTCCATTTTAAATAAGGACAAAGATTCAAAACAAAAATGACTTTACTTTTGCGTATGAAAACTTAATCTACGTCATAACTTGTTCAGGATGTGGTCAGAACTACATAGAGGAAACAGGAATGACTCTAAGGCAGAGAACAACTCTACATAGAGAATAAATCTGCTTCCCAAGATATAGACAAATACCTCTCAGTGAAAACATCGACAAATGTGAAGAGAACCTACAATTAAACTTCAAAATATTGCCTTTATATCAATGCAGTAACATCTGTAAAACAGCGGTTAAACAGAGAGACCACATTCATTGAAAAATATTAACCACGCTTAATATGAACATATAACCAGTTTGGGATTATGTAAATATTTTAGTTGACAGTTATTTTTTTTAACATACATATAATCACTTTCCAAAAAAAATCGAATTACCTCCTCTGTTTCTAATATTAATGATCACCTATTACCTCCCCTAAAACTTATTTATCTACCGATCCATTTACAAAATATCTGTTCTCCTTCCAACACAGAACAACAACTTATCATAGCGCGGAATTATAACATTACCACTAACTACTTAGTCATGAATAGCATAAGGCAAACCAGTCGACTATGTAAATATTTTATTTCGTATATATATATTAATTCCAACATAAAATTCCTGCGCATTTTCTTTCTTTTTATATATTTTTTACTACAGTTCACCACGTGAAATTTTTTCTCGAACGTCCGTGGACTGAAAGTTTCATAGGCTGACTATGAACGAATGATGCTAGAACTATGAAATTTTGCTTGCATTTATTTCAACCCTTCTTATTAATAAGTGCTTTGTTTCTTTCCTGGTAAACTGACATCTAAATATTCAAAGAAGGCTTTAAATATAACTGGTAACGACTTCTCTTGAAAATGGAGAAAATTTGGCATCGTGGTGTTATCAAATACCTGCAGAAAAAAGGCTTTAGCCACTAAGGATATTCAATCTGACATAATTGCTACTTTAGGAGATGATATTTCAGCTTTACCAACAGTGAAAAAGTGGGTAGGTGAATTTAGAAAGAGAAGGATGAATCTTAAAGCTGACCTAAGGTCTGGACGTCCTACAACTGCCACCACCAAGGAAAACATTGATCATGTTCGCCACATGGTGACAGATGACCGGTTATTGACTACAAATCAAATAGCTATTCTAGTAGCATATCCAGTGAGAGAGTTGAGAATATTTTGCACAATGAACTTGGCATAATGAAGGTTTCTTGCTTGGTGAGTGCCACAACTTCTGAACCTGATAAAAACGCACTAGGCTGATCTCATCACGAGAAAATTTGACATTGTTTGAGGCATATCCGGCTGGTTTCCTTAAATGTTTCCTAACCAAGAAATGAGTGAGTGTTGAGTTCATCACTTTGAACCAGAGACAATCTATGCAATCGCGACATCCCTTATCACTTGCTCTAAAGAATGTCATGGTCGTTTCATCTGTAAAGAAGGTGATGGCCTCAGTTTTGGTGGGATGCAAAAGCACTCTGTATATTGACTATCTTCAAAAGGGCCAATGGAGAGTACTTTGCCAACTTGTTGGGGTTCTAACGAACGGTTATAAAGGCAAAACACCCAGAAAAACTGACGAAATTGGTCTTGCTTCCTCTGGACAATGCTCTAGTACACAAGTTTGGGATCTCAATGGTTGTTGTGCGTCACTATGGCTTTGAACCGGTTGATCTACTTCCTATTCTCCTGATTTCCCCCCCCCCCATCTAGGTATCATCTGTTCTCCAACATGAAATACACTTGGCTGGGAACCAGTATCGCAGTGATAATGAGGTCAACTCTCTCTCCTTTTCTCTCTCTCTCTTTCTCCTTCTCTCTCTCTCTCTCTCTTTCTCACTCTTGCTGTATACACACATACATACACAGACACACGCACTTACACACACTCAGCTGAAATAGACGTCATCAGGGTACACCAGTATAGTCACTGTCGGATGGATGAAATGCGTGAAAGAGTATAAATGAACATATATATATAATTAATTGAAAGCTCACTAATTAATCATCACATACAAAACGCAATGCCAATGCGGAGTAGCATTAAAAAAATACAAATGTGTAGAATCGAGAGGAGGAGAGGAGGAGGAAGGGAGAAAGAGAGAGGGGGAGGGAGTGTGAGAGAGAGAGAGAGAGACGCAGACAAAATAACAAAGGGAGAAGGGAAGAGAGATATAGGAAATTGCTGCCGTCATCAGCGGAAGTATAGTTTTCATCATTACTTGTTGGCCCTGCAGTTAGTAGCCTACTGTATAGAAATGATCGTTGAAAATTAAGAAAAAACAAACTTTGGATCATGTTGGTAAATGAGATTAATTGATGGCAAGTAAAGGAGATTAATTGATAATTCAATTACACAGAAGCACTGACCGCATTGTTTCAACCAGAATATTACAGTCAAAGTATGTGGACTACCCTGTGGAAAATTTCTACTTGTAAGCCCTCGTTTTAAATCTCGCTTTTAAGCTTGCGTATGATGATTTACTACTATTGGCTGGCAGATATCAGCATGGATCTACGAACGGTCTGTTCGTAAGAATTGTCAATAAAACCATTGACCCTTGTTATATTCGTTGGCCAGTGGTGCTTCGAGAAACAACATAACGAAACACCGGTGTTCCAGAATCTTTTGTACTAATGAATCGAGTGTATTATGAACACATATTCGTCGTAGAGGAGAAGCTGTTTTCCTGTGATGAACACACAGCGAATAGTATATTCATGTTTGGATGTGCCGGAAAATATTCCGAATAAATATGCGAGTATCGTTTTGGATTTCCATGTTCACTGTACATATAACGATTTTTTATGATTTCTACTGTAAAATGATGTTTTCGACTATAGTTCTGTTATTTACTGGGTTGCTTTTACTATGTGTTTGTGTATATGCGTGTTGTGTGTGTAAATGCGATTATCAATAAAAAGGACAAAAGGAGGAACGAAGTTCGACAAATATGGTATTAGTTTAACTCTTTAATGGGAAGAGAAAGTGTCTTAATATTTTGAGCGTTAGTCCCTTCATCAGAAGAAAGAGAGAAGCATAAAGTGCGTTACGAAGGGAAACAGTGAAAACAAATTGGTGAAGGCTGAAGAATATGGTTCTATTGAAGTGATTTCCTTCAAGCTTAGACCTCAGTACATGATACAAGTGTACACATTTTATCTTCTAATATTCGGTACTTCCGTACTGTGATACTTCAGCAACTAGGATTTATCAAGTGAGACTTAATAATTTAGTCCACAAATATCATGTTGTGTGTGTATTTGTGTGTGTGTGTGTGTATGAACATACACACACATGCATGTATGTATGTATGTATGTATGTATGTATGTATGTATGTATTGCATGTATGTATTGCATGTATGTATATGCATATACATATATGAGTACATGTTTTCATATTTGGTTTATTCATTTCTGATAATATGGCCAGATATTTCAACTCTTTCGTTTTCTACGGACCCCGAAAACGTGAGAGATGAGGGTTTTAATGCTGTTCTAAGGAAATATTAAACCGAAAAACGAAACCTTTCTGATTTTTCAGTTTTGAGTCCTTCCTTTATTGTAACTGATTGTAAAAATCTCTGTTTCCTTGTCTCACTTTTTCTCTTTCTCTCTCCATGTGTGTGTGTGTGTGTGTGTATGTGTGTGTGTCCGTGCGCGCGCGTGTGTGTGTCATAAACTATACATAGAAGCTAATTGTTCATTGCCTCTGCTCTGAATTTTATGACAAAAATCGGCTTTCATCCTGAAACTCAGACACAACGCTTGCATATGAACAGTTGATATGTATATATTTTTTCAAATAAATGAAATTTCGAGAAGGTCTGGGTGAGGAGATTAGTTTGCATCTTGGTGTGGTTGACACAAAATAGCTTAAACTACTAGAGATATTTTTGATGTTTGTTGAAGACAAAAGTGAAAAGAAAGGGACTTCCAGAGAACTGTAATTCCAGGAAGAAATTATTGGAGAAATAATTGATAAATTATATCATTATTGCAGAGAGTTTGAAGCATCACTTATACTAAGAGCAACATAAGGCGTAGGAGTGGCTGTGTGGTAAGTAGCTTGCTTACCAACCACATGGTTCCGGGTTCAGTCCCATTGTGTGGCACCTTCGGCAAGTGTCTTCTACTATAGCCTCGGGCTGACCAAAGCCTTGTAAGTGGGTTTGGTAGACGAAATCTGAAAGAATCCCGTCGTCTATATATATATATATATATATATATATATATATATGTATGTATGTGTGTGTATATGTTTGTGTGGCTGTGTTTGTCCCCCCACCCCTCACACATCACTTGACAACCGATGCTGGTGTGTTTACGTCCCCGTAACTTAGCGGTTCGGTAAAAGAGACCGATAGAATAAGTACTAGGCTTACGAAGAATAAGTCCTGGGGTCGATTTGCTCGACTAAAGGCGGTGCTCCAGCATGGCCACAGTCAAATGACTGAAACAAGTAAAAGAGTAAAAGAGAGATAAGAGGAATATGCTGAGGCATAAATCAAAAACAAGCATTCGAGGTTTAAACGAATAAATACAAGAAGTAATTCAAGGGAACATCGGAAAACTGCCAGTCCTTCATAACCATAGGAAATCACAACATAAACATTAATATTTTCGATCATTGTTATATCAATAACACTCAGCAGTAACCTTACCACATCAAACGCCGCGTTAGCACTAGAACGAACGTGGGAACATCTATGAGGTCGCTAGCTTAACCTGTAGAAATAGCAGCTAAATACTTTGAAATAATAGCTCAGCTGTCTTCAATAACATAATACAGAGTATGTAGTGAAAGATACTCCTTAAAAGACGGGAAAGCCAAATTTAACAGCCTTTAATCAATTAAGGGTCACCTGGGGTTAAACAACAAAGACAATAACTAATACTGCACACAACAACAATAATAACAGCAATAATAACAAATAGAAAACTTCTTAAGACAGTCACCAAAAACTTCATATTGCTATCTTCGGTTTAGTATGTCAGCGTATTTCTTCAAAGAGCAGCAAGTTATTTTAACTTGTCTAATAATTCCGAACGTTGCAAACATCAAAGATATAACTTTATCGGTGCACCGCCTTCAGTCGCGACTGTTCTATGTTGTTGATGCAATATCTACAGAACGATTATGGGAGATATCTTTGATCGTCTCAACGATTCCTGACTGGTGAATCAGCGAACTTCTGGTATTCCTAACTAGTGAATCAGCGAACTCTTAAGTATAATTCTTCTATAAATCAGTTAATACAAACTAGAGACAGACATGGCAGTGTGGGTAAGAATCTCCTTTGCAACCACGTTAGATTAGGGTTCACTCACACTGCGTAACACCTTGGGAAAATGTCTTCTTCTATAGGCCCGGATTGACCAATACCTTGTGAGTGAGTTTTTTAGATGGAAACTGTATGGAAGCTTGTCGTATATGCATGTATATATATATATATATATATATATATATATATATACATAAAATTGGACAGGAACGCAAAACATCCAGAGAGTTAGGTGATACAAGAAAGGGACAACAAAACATCCAGATAGACGATACAAAGAAAACAAAGACGGATCATTCGGAGTTTTCTTTCCTCAGTCGAGTTCCAGAGTATCTTTGCAATTTCTGCTGGTTATACTCGAGATTGCTCCAATCTGGTCAACCTCAAGGAAAAACTAAGCTAAGAGCATTAGATTCCTTGGAAGAAAGCAGCGAATGTATACGAAAACAAGGACGGAAAAAAACGGAGAAGGTTACACAAATACAAATAACAGGACATAACAACAGGTGTCTTTCGACTAAAGACGAATTAAATTAAGCTGGCGTATGTGGAAGTAAAGTCTTACGGGAAGGATACAAGATTTCACAGGCACAGGGAAGAATATAGATGTTGCACAGACAGCGGCCGAACCAAGAAAGAAAGGTCAGGCTTAGCCGAACACCGCCGGGCACGTGGGGAGAGAAGAGAGAAAGGTAGAGGCAGAGGGACAGAAGAAATAAGGAGGAGCGAGAAAAATGACAGGGATACAGTGAAGTGAAAAGAGGAGGGAAAGTGAGCATGAAGAGAAGGCAATGCAATGTGAGAGAGAGGGAACGAAAGAACGAAGAGTGGAATGAACGAAGTAAACGTGAAAAGGCTGATAGAAAGAAGGAAAGAATAAAAGAATAAAAGAATAAATTCGTTCAAAATATAGATGAATATAAGAGACCAAAGTGTACTTACGCCGCTATATATATAAAAAAAAATACAAAATGGGACAAGAACGCAAAACATTTAAACAGTTGGCAAATGAAAGACGGAATATGGAATTTCGTTTTACTATCCATTATATAATAATAATAATAATAATAATAATAATAATAATAATAATAATAATAATAATAATAATAATAATAAATAATAATAATAATAATAATGATAATAATAATAATTAATTAATTAATTAAGTAAGTAAGTAAGTAAGTAAACAGAAGATGGATTTTGTATTCGTCTTTGTTTTGTACGACGATCGTTTCGAACCATCCTGCTACTGTCTCTTATGGTTCGAAACGATCGTCGTACAAAATAAAGACTAATACCAAATCTATCTTCTGTTTATTTAATCAATTATTATCACCTCAACTAACAATGCGAAATTTCTGAAGTAGATCGAACAGAAATATATCCCAACTGCGGATGACACCGAGTAACCCAAACTGTGCCAGTGCTTTACTCAACACATTAACACACTAATCGACATATAGCCATTAGTCCAAAATATTACAGGCATGCGTACATATATATATATATATATATATATATATATATATATATATATATATATATATATATATATATATATATATATATATATATATATATATATATATATATATATATATATATATATATATATACACACACTAGATGAGCCAAACGTCAGGCACGATATAAATTCAATACGCTCCAGAATTGTCAAAGACATGCTTCAGTTTCTCTAAGATTGAATAAAATAAATAATGATGAATATACACTTACTTGTACATGATGAAACAAATCCGTAATAGTAATAGTAATAATAATAACGTAATATAAATAAAATGTCAACTGTTTTGATGCCTGACTTTTGTCTCATCTTATACACACACACACACACACACACACACACACACACACACATATCCTCGTGTTTGTGTTTTGTCTCCCTATCACTTGACAACCGGTGTTACTTTGTTAACACCCCCGTAATCTTGCTGTTCGGCAGAGCACACCGTTAGTATAAGTAAGTCAAAGGATCTAAGGTCCTTCCCAAGTCATAGGCTCATAAGGCCGGTTTCCCGGATTCTGTGTCGAACGCATTCCCGCAACCTAGCCGGTCCGTCGCAGGATTACTCATTTTTGCCAGCTGAGTGGAATAAAGTAAGCAACGTAAAATAAAAGCAGTTTGCTCAAGAACACAACGCATCGCCTATTCAAGAAATCGAAATCACAATCTTACGATCATGAATGCAACACCCTAACAACTAATCCACACCCTTCCACAGTATAAGTAAACGCCAGACTTAAAATAAGTAGCAATGTTAATGTGTTTGACTAAACCTACAAAGCAGTGCTCCAACATGACTATTGTCCACTGACTAAAACAAGAGTAAATCAGTAAATAGCTAGTGATATAAACAAGAGTGCATTTTGCACCAAAAGCTAATATGAGTTTCTCTCATGGCATCTACCGCAGTATAGTTTGTTCTAGCAGAACGTCAGCGTTTAAGTGGGGATAAGTATTAAAGTAAGGACCCTCTTCGGTCATGAATGACCATGGGATTGTACCTAGAAAGTTACCCTCCGAGGCACAAGTCCGGGCAATCTTTGTTTATGGAGGACTAGCAGTCGCCCATGCATACCAAGAGAAAGGCAAAGGCCGATACAGCTTGATAACAGTGACGCTGCAACTAATTTCTATTGCTGAATGAACTGGAGCAAAGTAAAAATAAAGTGTCTTGCTCAAGAACACAACACACAGCCCGGTCTGGGAATCGAACTTTCTACCGATTGTGAGCCCGACGCTCTAACCACTGAACCATGCGCATTCACACAGAATATATATTGCCTCTGAATAAATATTGCTTCACCGTATTAATACTGCCTTTGTCGCCAATATATATTTTTACAATAGTAAAGTTATTTTGGAGCCTAAGGTCAGCTCTGTTCGAGCAGACTCAGGATCAAAGGCATTCTAATCTTAAACATCCTATTTTGTAATCTGCATATAATTGTCGTCTTTCAATAGCTGTAACTCAGAATGATTTGTGGATATTATATTTCGCTCTTAACATGCTCCACTAATTATATTGTTTTCTTATGTATTAATTAATTATAGCGTGACAAAATTCAACAGAAAGAATATAAAAGTAATAAATAAATGAGCAAGCAAAGAACAAATTATTAATTAGTATTAACTCTTTGGTATAATCCTATAAAAATTATAATTGATTACAATTTGGTCGATTGCAAGTAGTAGTAGTAGTAGTAGTAGTAGTAGTAGTAGTAGTAGTAGTAGTAGTAGCAGCAGCAGCAGCAGTAGTAGTAGTAGTAGTAGCAACAGCAGCAGCAGGAGCTGAAGTAATTTTTGCAGGAAATATATACTTTTTTTTACTATAGGCACAAGACCTGGATTGGGGGGAGGGGGACAGTCGATCCCATCGACCTCAGTACTCAACTGGTACTTGATTTATCGATCCAAAGGATGAAAGGCAAAGTCGACCTTAGCCGAATTTGAACTCAGAACGTAAAGACGGGCGAAATACTACTAAGCATTTTGCTCGACGTGCTAACAATTCGACCAGCTTGCTACCTTTTCAGGAAATATATACTGTCTGAGCGAAGGAGTATCCGTTTTGTTACGAAGTCCGCATTGCATTAACATGCACCCGATTCGATCCCGCGCTGTTGTATATTAAAAAAATGCAGTGAATCGTAAGGCTTCGGTTCGTAACGATCTATTATATAATACAAGTGTTGGTTAATTAATGTAAGTGTAGTTTAGAGTTGGTTAACACTGATCTGTTATGTAATGCAAGTGTTATAATGTGTTGGTTAATAGTTATCTAATCGTGTAAGTATGATTAAGTGTTGATTAGTAGTTATCTGTAAACGTAAGTGTAGCAGAGTACTTGTTCATAGTGATCTATTATTTTAAGTGTAGAAGTGTTGATTAATGGCTAACTGTTAATGTAAGTGTAGTAAACTGTAATTTGTTTGTGTAAGTGTGGTTAAGCGTTGGTTAATAGTTATCCATAAAAGTAAGTGGAGGCGCAATGGCCCAGTGGTCAGGGCAGCGGTCTCGCGGTCATAGGATCGCGGTTTCGATTCCCAGACCGGGCGTTGTGAGTGTTTATTGAGCGAAAACACCTAAAGCTCCACGAGTCTCCGGCAGGGGGTGGCGGCGAACCCTGCTGTACACTTTCACCACAACTTTCTTTCACTCTTTCTTCCTGTTTCCGTTGTACCTGTATTTCAAAGGGCCAGCCTTGTCACACTGTGTCACGCTGAATATCCCCGAGAACTACGTTAAGGGTACACGTGTCTGTGGAGTGCTCAGCCACTTGCACGTTAATTTCACGAGCAGGCTGTTCCGTTGATCGGATCAATTGGAACTCTCGACGTCGTAAGCGACGGAGTGTCAACAACAACATAAAAGTAAGTGTAGCAAAGTGTTTGTTCCTAGCGATCTGTTATTGTAAGTATAGCTAAGTGTTGTTTCATATGATGTAAGTGTTATGAAGTATGGGGTTTCAATTCCCTTACTACTTCTAATATTACTCTCAGTTTTAAGACGGCGAGCTGACAAAATCGTTAGCATTCCGGACAAAATGCTTAATGGCATTAAGCATTTTGTCCGACTTTACGTTCTGAGTTCAAATTCCAACGAAGTCAGCTTTGCTTTTCATCCTTTCGGGGTCGGTAAAATAAGTACCAGTTGAGCAACGGTGAGCTGACGGAATCGTTAGCACTCCAGATAGAATGCTTAGCGTCATTTTGTCCGACTTTGCGTTCTCAGTATAAATTCCGCCGAGGTCAACTTTGCCCTTCATCCTCTCTCGGTCGATAAAATAAGTACCAGTTGAGCACTGGGGTCGAGGTAACCAATATTACTGTTACTGTTTCTGAAAAGTAAACCAAAGAACTTTTCGTTTAAGTACACGCTTAAATATCTGTGATATCAGGTCACAGTTATGTCTCATTAGGAAAACGGCGTGGAGATTCTACATAACAGACCCCATACGACAGCTCATTCTTTCTTTCTTATTTTCTTTTATTCCGTCTATCGTTCTTCCTTTCTTCGTTTCTTCCTTTCCTTCTTTCTTTAACTTCTTTACACTTATTTCTTCAAATTCAATGTTTTCCATGTTCACTATGTCTTTCATTAACTTTATTTACTTCTGCATGTCTGCAGTCTGTCACTCTGTCAGTCTCTCTATCCCCCCCCTTTTTTCTTACTTTCTCGCCCTCCCTCATATGCACACACAGGTATATATGTGTGTATGTCCATGTATGTATATATGTATGTACGTATGTATGTATGTATGTATGTATGCATGGATATCTACATATATATACAAATATATATTTTTATGTACATATATGCATGTCTATATAAATAGTATATATATATATATATATATATATATATATATATATATATATATATATATATATATATATACACACATATATAGCCTTCCCTTCTCGTTCATATTTATATTCTCCCATTTACCCTAATATCATTATCCCACCCTCTTCCCACACCACATAAGTGCGCATGTGCCTCAGCACATCTACGCGTGTGTGTTTGTGTGAAGTATCAGTGTATGCGTGTGCGCATTTCTACATACCTATATGTCTACATATATATATAGGTGTGTGTGTGTGTGTGTGCGTGCGCGTGTGTGTGTAGGTATGCATAAATGTGCACACATATCTATAGGTAGATATATGCATGCATGCATGTATATATATACATATATATGTGCATATAGTATGTATGTATGTATGTATGTATGTATGCATGCATGCATGCATGTATGTATGTCATATCCGGCTTATATACTTGTATGATATGTTTGACCCAGTATGGTTATATTTCGCTTCCAGTTGGGAACTGTTTCAAGGTCTTTAAACGGGACGCCGTCCTAATATCCGGTGCCCCAGATAATAATGAAGAGGGACGTGAAAGAAAAACCGAAGAAAGCTGATGCTTTCAAGACTATAAAATAAACACTAGTAGTAGTAGTAGTAGTAGTAGTAGCATAGGGGCAGACATAGCCGTGTGGTTAAAAAGTTTGCAATTCGCAACCACGTAACCACGTAGTTTCGAATTCGCAGTACAGGAAGCTGGACCGGTGTCGGTTTTCTTTGTTTTTTTTTTCTGCCATAGCCGTCTTCGGTCGAAATTGTATGGACAAGAAATGTCCGGAAAACCTTCGGATAACTGTACAATTTTTGTTATTCTTTATTACACTTAGGCACAGGAGTGGCTGTGTGGTAAGTAGTTTGCTTACTAACCACATAGCTCCGGGTTCATTCCCACTGCGTGGCACCTTGGGCAAGTGTCTTCTACTATAGACTCGGGCCGACCAAAGCCTTGTGAGTGGATTTGGTAGACGGAAACTGAAAGAAGCCCCTCGTATATATATGTATATGTATGTGTGTGTATATGTTTGTCTATGTTTGCCCACCCCCAACATCGCTTGACAACCGATGCTGGTGTGTTTACGTCCCCGTAACTTAGCGGTTCGTCAAAAGAGACCGATAGAATAAGTACTAGGCTTACAAAAGAATAAGTCTTGGGGTCGATTTGCTCGACTAAAGGCGGTACTCCAGCATGGCCGCAGTCAAATGACTGAAACAAGTAAATAAGTAAATGAGTTAGTATATACTTCTAAGTTTGCTTACGGTGAAATCACGCTGAATGCGGTGGTTCTCTCCGAGCACCGAAGCTAAGCAACGTCGTGCCTAGTTAGTATTTAGATGGGTGGCCACTTGGGAAACCTAGGAGTTGTAAGTAGCATACTTTTAAAGGCGGCGAACTAGGAGAATCGTTAGCATGCTGGACGAAATGCTTAGCGGCATTTCGTCCCACTTCACGTTCAGAGTTCAAATTCCGTCGTGGACAGTTTTGCCTTTCATCCTTTTAGGTTCAATAAACTCAGTACCAGTTGTGTACTGAGGTCAATGGAATGGACTTACGCCCTCCTCTGAAATTGTTGGCTTTGGGCCAAAATTTGAAACCAATATAGTTTTCCGCCTGACTTAGTCCGTGAGTGTCTTTCATATAATGGCATACGTTTAGTGGTGATGTGGACGCCAGTGTAGTGGCAGTGTGTAGCTGAGAGTGAATGTTTGCACTGGTAGTAGTGGTGGTGGTGGTGATGGTGGTGGTGGTGGTGGTTCTTTCTTTTTCTCTGTTTCTCGACCCATAGGAGGCATAAGGCCGGTTACCCTGTTTCCAAGGGATATAAATGACTGAAATACAACATTCTCCCTCGATGGGGCGCCGACCTGTAGCAGGATTCAATGCCAATAGTTTTTGAGTAGGGAAAACATCAGACCCAGTACTTGACTGGTACTTCACTTTATCTACTCTGAAAGGATGAAAAGTCAAGTTGTCCTCGGCAGAACGTAATGAACTGCTAACCATTTTGTTCGACTTACTAACAAGCCTACTCACTC
>NC_142934.1:64689501-64719501 GCF_046866305.1 Octopus bimaculoides | reverse complement strand
CATAGTAATTAATATATATATACATATATATGTATATATGTGTGTGTGTATTTAAAATATATATGTAGGTATGTATGCATGTTATTTACACCACCTGTCCTCGTCTGTTGTTATTATTTGTATATTCTCCCATATATACATATATAAGTTCAAATAAGGGTTACAAACTTTAATTAGGGATAATAAAATCCTATTTAAAAAGTGTTGAATATTACAGTTATATTCAATTGTAAGGTAACTAGATAAGCCGTGGTTTATATATACTTCAAAACGATAAGAAAATAGAGAGATAATTAATAATTATTTATTAATTAAAAAAAAAGAAAACGGTTTGGAGTCATATACTCAACAAGCATAAAAGTTCACAGTTCAACTTTCCGATTTTGTAGATATAAGTCCGTATTAGTTTTGTATATATATATATATATATATATATATATATATATATATATATATATATATATAAATGTATTCTTTATTCTTTTTCTTGTTTCTACTATTTGACTGTGGTCATGTTGGAGTAGCGCCTTCAAAGGTTTAGTCGGACAAATCGACCCTAGGACTTCTTATTTGTAAGCCTAGTACTTATTCTATCGGTCTCTTTTGTCGAACCGCTAAATTACGGGACGTTAGTACACCAACATAGATTGTCAAGAGATTGTGGGGGGACAAACATAGACACAAAGACAGACACACAAGTACATATATTCGACGGACTTCTTTCAGTTTCCGTCTAACAAATCCACTAACAAGGTTTTGGTCTTTTATTCACATGGGGAAAGTATTGAGAACCTAGCGGTGGGGATATGCCAGTGTGCGTATGTGTGTGTGTGTGTGTGTGCGTGTGTCCATTGTGTCCATCTATAGCAAGAAAGGCTACAGTATCTATATAAAAACTAAAATCTAATTCTTATGTAAAATTTTACGCCAAAGACAATGGAAGTGGTCCCGACTCTCTACTTGCCCTCCTAACGGAGCTCCCTGTCATTTCCCAATATCTTGGACACAGGGTAAATCCGGAATAATTCAACCGTCTAAGTGAGATTATTAAATGTGCATTATTATACATCTTCCATTGGTTTTTCCGAAATAAATGAGATGTCTATGGGAAATAATTAAATGTGCATTATTATTTCCTTTTCATTGGTTTTATATTTATGAAATTGTAAAGTTACATATGGATGAAATAATAGTTTAATTGTAAGTTCAAGTGGAACATCGTTTGTGAAATAGAAGAGATTCATGAAAACAATTACACAAGAATAAGCCAGCTCCGGAATTGCTGGCCTTGTGCAAAACTTTGAAACCAATATTCATAATATATATGTATGTGTACATATATGTGTGTGTGTGTGCATGTGCTCTGTGGTCATATGTGCATATATATGTGTGTGTGTGTGTGTGTGTTTTAGTGTGTCTAATGAAGGTTAGCAAATCGAAACTTCGAAATTAACTTGGAGGATCATTCTTTTACAAGTAGGCTAAAACGTCGAATTCACTCTCAAACTTTTCCATGTATATATATATATATATATATATATATATACGCACACATGCATACATACATATATAGGCTATGTCCATTCACATGGTCACACATACAACAGCGCAAACACACGCACACACATGCATATGTATATATATATATTTATATATATATATATATATATATATATATATATATATATATATATATATATATATATATATATATATATATATAAAAACAATATATGAGTATATGCATATATATGTACATGTATGTACATACCTTCATCTACATGTACATATAGATACATAACTGGGTACATGACGTGGCAAAAGAACATGGACAAAATGATAAACAAGGTACAACAAACAAGCAAGCCACATAGAAACATCTCCTTCATCAGCTGCCACCATTAAAACACCGGCGTTTCGAAGAAATATATATATATATATATATATATATATATATATATATATATATTTAGCTATGGTCACCAACCAGTGTCAAATTAATCTCAGAACTTGAAGCAATCCAACGAAGCTACACGAAGAAGATAGCCTCTATGCAACATATAAGCTATTGGGAAAGACTCAAGAGATTAAGACTCTATTCCTTAGAGCGTAGACGAGAAAGATATGCCATAATATACATCTGGAAGATCCTCGAAGGAATTGTCCCAAACTTCGGCATCGAAAGTTACACAAATAAAAGAACTGGACGCCATTACATAGTGCCAAGGACTCCAAATTTGCCATCAAGTTGTAGGACAAGATACTGCAATAGCCTGGGCTTCAAAGGTCCACAGCTCTTCAATATCCTCCCGAAGGACCTGAGAGACCTGCATGCGGTGGATGTAGGTGTCTTCAAGACAAGGCTGGACCTCTTCCTGTCAGGTGTCCCAGATGAACCAACTTCACGGCAGGAGGCGCAGATGAGAGCAGCTGCATCAAACTCTCTCATGCACCAAATGTCAATTCCTGAAGTAAAATTCATGAAGTAAAATTGTGTAGCAACACCAAATGGCGGTGCCCCAGCATGGCCACAGCTCATGAGCTGAAACTAGATAAAATGAATAAAATGAAAATGAAAATATATACACACACACACATGCATACATACATACATACATATATCGGTTATGTCCCCTCACATGGTCGCACATAAATAAGTGCAAACACACACACACACAAACACACACGCACACACAGACACACACATATACATATGCATAAATGATGCATGTATACATATATACATATTTGTATGTATGTATACAAACATATGAATCTCTAGTTCTTTAGCACTCCTTTCAACCCTTCTAACATTGCTTCTGATGTCAACTTCACAGCTGTTTAGTCTACGTTAAAAAGTGAAAATTAAATAACGCAATGAAAGTTTTATGATCAATCCATTTATATCTGCAAATAACAATTGTACTGATACCAATTCAGCTATATGAGTAATATCTACATATACATACATATTTCATTGTGTCTATTTGTTTACACACACACACACACACACACACACACACACACACACACACACACATACACACACACACATATATATATACACACAAACACATAATAGTATTGATATATAATAGTATTGATATATAATAGTATACGTATATATATGTGTGTGTGTGTGTGTGTGTGTGTGTGTGTGTGTGTGTGTGTGTGTGTGTGTGTGTGTGTGTGTGTGTGTGTGTGCTGTAAAGGCATGTCTCTGTAGTTAGGAGTTGACTTTTCAACCACGAGGTTTTGGATTCAGTTCCATAGTGCAGTACCTTTGGCAATCGTCCTCTGCTATTGCTTCGGGTTGATCAATATTTTATGAGTGATGAACACTGTGCGGAAGCCCGTTGTGTGTGTGTGTGTGTGTGTGTGTGTGTGTGTGTGTGTACGCGCGTATGTATATGTGAGTATATATACACGTGTGGCTCTGTGGCAAGAAGCTTGCTTCCCAACCACATGGTTCCGGGGTCAGTCCCACTGCGTGGCACCTTGGACAGTTGTCTTCGGGCCAACCAAAACCTTGTTAGTGGATCTGGTAGACGGAAACTGAAAGAAGTCCGTCGAATACATAAATGTGTGTATGTGTTTGTCCCCCCACTCCGATATACCCCACCACTACCCTACACTCAGCCTAACCCACACCCCACCCTTGCTTCCCCACTCTCGCCTCCCCCACATCACAACACCACCACACCACAATATATATGTATATATATATATATATATATATATATATATATATATATATATATATATATATATATATATATGTATATATATATATATGTTGTTGTACTTGGGGATGGTCATATTGCCAGTTTAGCCAATAAAAACACACGCACTGTATATTTGGTGTTGATTTGCTTCAGCTTTATATTACATTACATTACATTAATCCTATTTCGGCCAGAGTTCTTTCGTCACACTTCTGTGACCTCATCAGTGGTCCTTTGCTTTCTTCTTTCTTAAGTGTGTCCCACCTTGCTAACTATCAGCCGCAAAACAAATATATATATATATATTCTTTTCCGTGTTTCAGACATTTGATAGCGGCCATGCTGGAGCATCGCCTTGAAGGGTGTTTTTTAGTCAAACAAATCGACCCCATGACTTAATTTTTAAGCCTAGTACTTATTCTATCAGCCTCTTTTGCTGAACTTTTAAGTTACGGGGACGTAAATACACCAAGACCGATTGTATGTATATATATATATATATATATATATATATATATATATATATATATATATATATATATATATATATATATATATATATATATATATATATATATATATGTATGTATGTATTGTTTAGGACAATCAGTAAGTTGTCGTTATTATTATTATTATTAGATATAAAACATATATATTGATCGGATCAAATTAGAACCCTCGGCGTCGACGGAGTGCCACAATATACACATATACATATATATATATATACACACACACACATATATACACACACATATATATATACACACATATACATACACACACACACATATATATATACTAGTGCATATACATATATGTATGTACGATATCAATATTTGACAATCTTTTTTGAGTTACCACCACCACCACGTCCCTTCACGTCACCTTTTGATAAAATGAATACATTTATCCACTCTATCCGATGTATTCAGTTCTATATAAGATAATGTTTGCACTTGCTAAAATATATTTTAATAAACTTTATAACTCTTACATTACCTACACGCGTGCGCACACAGGCACATACACTCGCACAAACACACACAGATGTGTGTGTGTGTATCTGTGTGTGTGTGTGTGTGTGTGTATAACCATGCATATATATGTTTGCGTGTAATTTTGTATGTATGTAGAATCTGTCTACTGACCGTTTGTAATTGTATCGGAAACTGCTATTTTGAACTTATATGAAAACTAACACTTGAATTGCTTTTGTCCTTATATATACGTGTTCGTGTGTATGCTTGCGTGTGTATGTGTGCGTACATACTTACCTATACACATATATACACACACACACCATGCATTCACACACACATATTTATACACACAAATAAGTGCGTGTGTATGTGTAGTTACCGTCTATATGCTTGTGTGTGTGTGTGTGTGTGTGTGTGTGTGTGTGTGTGTGTGTGTGCGTGTGTGTATTTCGTTTTTCTAATAGCTTCGCCAAATTCTTGATGTGAAATCGTGTGTTAAAAAGATATTACTGTACTATGGGAGGGTCATTGTGCGAATAACAACATGCACTGGTTACATTTCATTTCCTTTTATTATTACCAAGTTAGCATTTTAACAAATGAATTAATCATTTGTTTCATGAATTGTTTGATTTGTTACTCAGCTGCTTAGTCAGTCTGCAACCTTGTCTCTCTATCACAAACTGATTTCTATGAGGTTTTCCTTGGTTCATGCCATACTTTTCTGCAATCAAGTTGAACTTTTGAGACCAAGATTTACAGCTGATATCGGTAGATTGACTTATAAACGAAAATGACTTTGTAGGAACGAAAATTCCAAGTGAAATAAGGCAGGATTTGGAAAGATAACTATATACTGCATCGACTTTTGTACTAGAAAACACGATATCGTTATTCTGTGTAAACTTTGAGGTTCTGTATGTGTATGTGTGTCAATATAACTAGGGAGGTCTTATTGAATGTGATTTTGAAACATGCTCCATGTGTGTTGTTGTTTGTGTTCCTGAGTGCAACCATGAAGCTTTGCATTTTTTTTGTTTGGTAATGTGCGTGTATTGCGCGCGCGCGCGCGTGTGTGTGTTGGAACGAACTTCTACGGTGTCTGTTCATATTGCTCAATATTTGAACGTTATTAAGGCAGCGAGCTGGCAGAAACGTTAGCACACCGGGCGAAATGCTTAGCAGTATTTCGCCTGTCTTTACGTTCTGAGTTCAAATTCCGCCGAGGTCGACTTTGCCGTTCATCCTTTCAGGGTCGATAAATTAAGTACCAGCTACGCACAGGAGTCGATGTAATCGACTTAATCCGTTTGTTTGTCCTTGTTTGTCCCCTCTGTGTGTAACCCCTTGTGCGCAGTGAAGAAATAAGAAACGTTAGTACGCCCGGCGAAATGCTTAGCGGTATTTCGTCTGCCGCTACGTTTTGAGTTCAAATTCCGCCGAGGTCGACTCTGCCTTTTATCTTTTCGGGGTGGATAAATTAAGTACCAGTTGCGTACTGGATCCAATCTAAAAATTTCGGGCCTTGCGCCTAGAGTAAAAAAGAATATTTGAATGTTACTTATTTCTTCGGTGGTTTTTGAATTTTCTGACATTTTCGAAATTGTTTCTATGCCTATAAATCCAACCACACAGTTACTCATACATACCCACTAATACTACATTTATGCATAGTCGTTGGATGTGTAGTTAAGAAGCACTCTTTGCGACCACGTGGTTTCAGGTTCAATCACACAGCGCAGCATCCTCGACATTTTTTTTTTTACTATAGCTCCTGGACAACCATTGTCTTATAAATGAATTTCGTAGGCGAAAACTGTGTGGAAACTCATTGTACGTGTGTGTGTGTGTGTGTGTGTGTATGTGTGTGTGTGTGTCTGTGTGCGTGTACATGTGTGTGTGTGAGTGCGTGTGTGTGTGTGTGTGAGAGAGAGTATGCGTATGCGTGTGCGTGTATGTGTGCATGTATGTGTTTGTCCTCTACTACTTGAGAACTGGTGTTGGTTTGTTTACACCCTAATATGTGAGTGTTTGTGTGTGTGTGCGTGTGTGTGTGTGTGCGGGGGGGTGCGTGTGCGTGCGTGTGTGTGTGTGCGTGTGTGTGTGTGTGCGTGTGTGTGTGCGTGTGTGTGTGTGTGTGCGTGTGTGTGTGTGTGCGTGTGTGTGTGTATGCGTGTGTGTGTGTGTGTGTGTGTGTGCGTCTTTGTTTTTTTGTTTGTCTCTTAGTACTTGAGAACTTGTGTTGGATAATGGTGAGGTGATATCCACATAGGGTGAAGTGGGGAGTCATAAGTTGATACTGGGTCTCAAAGTCATGGTTATCACTGCAGAACCGGCGTAAACGGAGGAATTGAGAGTAGGGGATGGAGAGCTTGGTGTGTGTAGTGTGGGAGGAGGAGAAGTTAAGGTAGGAGTGTGAGTTTGTGTGTTTGTAGTGAGTGGAAGTGGTGATAGCGGAGTTGTGTATGCTGCCAGATATGTCGAGAAATTCGACAGAGGAGTTAGAGACAGTGCAGGAGAATTCGACGACAGGATGGAAGGATTGGACACGAGAGAAGGAGCCAAGTTGTCACAGGAGAGTGACATCGTACCGATACAGTCATCGATATAACGACCATGTAGCTCAGTGAACTGCAAGGATATTTGTGTCTCAATATAGCCTAAGAACAGGTTCGTATATTTGGGGCCCATTCTCATTCCCATGGCCATTCCCGAGAATATGTTGGTAAAACTCCCCCCGCGAACGAGAAGCAGTTGAGGGAGAGGACAAGTTCGGCCAAACAAAGAGGTGTGGAGGTATCAGGCTGAGGGTCTGGCCGAAGGTCACTGAAGTGATTTAGTGCAACAAGGCCGTCGTTGTGCGGGACTATCGTGTACAAAGGTTTAATGTCGAGTGTGAACAGAAACTGAGAGGGGCCAGGAGGGAAGGAGTAAGAGTTAAACAGACGGAGAGCATGATTGAAGTTGTAAATGTGTGAGGGGAGGGAAGCCACTAGGGGAACAAGAACACGGACGAGATACTTGGAGATCATATCGGTGAGGCAGATGCAAGTGGAGACGATGGAGTTGTTGGGGTTGTGGATTTTGGGAAGGAAGTAAATAGTAGGGGTATGTGGGGTACGGACAATGAGGTTGGAGGCAGTGACAGGGAGACGGGAGGAGGAAATGAGGTCATGAATGGTGGAGGACACAGTCTGTTGTAGCTAGGTGGAGGACAGAGGGCAATAGAAGGTCTCTTTAAGTTGACGGAGAGCTTCAGTCTTGCACGCAATATATATGTGCGTTAAATGTGAGAAAATCGATAAAATAGGGTTGTATAAAAACAAATGGATTTTCGCAGACATTGCATGATATATGGAATCGCGTGAATTTTTTTCTTTTTTTTTTAATAACGCAAAATATATAAATGAATATTATATGCACGCATGTATTGTTAATATAGCCACGGTATCACAATTTTGTTGGGTCGGATCTTTTAATTACATCGACTAGTACTTTATTTCATTGACCGCCTCCCCCCAAAAGGATGACAGCAAGGCTGGCTAAAGGTAAGCATTGTTTAATTTGACAATATTTGAACCCAAAACCTAAAAAGACAAAACTAAATAGCACGAATAGATAAAGTCACTTAATCTTCAGGTTAATTCTGGTGATGCAGACCTAGAATCAAAAAGTATTCCAGTCATGACCATTCCATTTTTTTTTTTTCAGATAAAGTGTATCTAGTAAAGGCGCATCAGTTAGTGGAGGCGCCTGGGTTAGTGGTTAGGGTGTTGGACTAATGATCGTAAGACTATGGTTTCGATTCCTGAACTGGGCAACGCGTTGTGCTCTTGAGCAATTTCATTTCAATTTGCTCCAGTCTTCTCAGCTGGCGAAAATGAGTAGTCTTGCGACGGACCGGCATCAATATATACGCCATGAAACCGGGAAACCGGCTCTTAGTAGGTAACTTTGCTTTTCCTTCTTTCTTTCTTTTTTTATCTAAGATGACTTATTCAATGTGTTCTTCCGTAAGACGGTAGCTTGTGGTTTGAGCTAAATGAGAATTATCCTCTACTTCTAGCAGATCAAGCGACCTCGTAGAGGTTTCCTCTTTTTGTCTGACTCTTTCCCGATTCTACCACTCCACTGTGCTTTGACGTTTTAATGATAACGATAACACAATTTGATAAACGAGAAAATACAATTTATAAATATACTAAATAAAGAATCCAATTAATTTGGTTAAGAGACCTTTACACACAAGCAAGTTATGTACGTCATTCATCCATAAAACAACTACAGCTATCATTAAAATCGCCATCAGCACCATCACCATCAGCCACCCATATCGCCATGACCACCGTCACGTATCTGCAACCACCAACAGTGTCAGCGCAACCCTTTGTACAATCTTTGCTCCGCTGGCTTTTCTTATCTGATAAATCTCCATCATGTTTATTCTATCTGTTGAAAAGCATGGTTGTTTATTTGAAAACAACTAATTTCTAAAATAATGTCTTTATCTTTTGATTTACGTTACTCAACGTAAAGCATATCAGAAAAAAGAAAATAATGAAAGAACGAGGGAACATGCAGTACATTAGCAGTTGCGACAGAAACAACAACAACAGCTGTCTTGTGGCATAGACTGTTACCAGAAATAGAAGCTAGTGATGCAAAGCTTTTTGAACGTGATTATTTGTCTGGGGCTAAAATCTGTGTGTGTGTGAGAGAGAGAGAGAGAGAGAGAGAGAGAGAGAGAGAGAGAGAGAGAGAGAGAGACGCAATTCATTGCTGTCAGTGATGGGAACATTGTATAACTGATAAATGTTTTATTGGTTGTACAGTGCTAAACCTTAAAGTTGCCTTGTGGACAAAATCCTTGCAAAGCATAAACTGAATGTGTTGTAGTAGAGATTGCATGAAGAACCTCCTCGACTCTGTCTCATTGGCGATAAGACTGGGGCTGTTGGTGATGATGATGATGATGATGATGATGATGATGATGATGATGATGATGATGATGATGATTGTGGTGGTGATGATGATGATGATGAGGAGGAGGAGGAGGAGGAGGAGGATAGTGGTTGTGGTGGGGGTGACGGTAATGAGGATTTTGTAGATGCTTAATCTCTGGTTAACTCAGATAAAATGCGTTCCAACCGCGATGTTCTTATGGTAAGGAGCCCAGAAATTCATTAATTAACTAAAATTATACGCGTAATGAGGGGAGGTAATCCTTCTTTGAATGATTAGTTTTGTCCAAGAAAGGTGATAATAACGTCATTCAAATTATGGAAATATATGTCCTTTGGCAGTGCCCTACATATAGCATAAGCCCTTGGGCAGTGCCCTACATATAACATAAGCATAAGTCCTTCGGCAGTGCTCTACAAAATAAAGCAAGAAGTGAGTTAGATCTTTGACATAGATCATAGGCGTAGGAGTGGCTGTGTGGTAAGTAGCTTGCTTACCAACCACATGGTTCCGGGTTCAGTCCCACTGTGTAGCACCTTGGGTAAGTGTCTTCTACTATAGCCTCGGGTCGACCAAAGCCTTGTGAGTGGATTTGTTAGACGGAAACTGAAAGAAGCCCGTCGTATATATATATATCGATTTAAATAAGAGCTAAAAGATGATCCATTGTAAAAACTTTATTATGACCTATGAACATTTCGATGCAATATCCAGATCAAATCATGCATATTATAAAATATGGAATATTGTATCTCTTCATGGTCATATTAATTCATAGCAGACAATAAAAATAGACAACATTCATAGTTGTCCTAGAATTACATGTAAATAAACAAGTTGAAAAGTCATGATACGTAATGAAACTGTATAGCATATCGGTCTTGAAACCGTTAAAAGACAGAGTAAATGAGAAGTGATGCTAATTTATGATGTTATCCTCTGAAGTTAGATAACGAACCAGTATGGGACGCTGTACATCTAAAAAAAAAACCGTTCTGACCCTGAGGAGATACAATATTCCATATTTTATAATATGCATGATTTGATCTGGATATTGCATCGAAATGATCATAGGTCATAATAAAGTTTTTACAATGGATCATCTTTTAGCGCTTATTTAAATCGATATACATACAAAAACTCACTTCTGAGAATTTTGCTACGTTTGATAACAGATACAATATTTTTACCAAATTTTGGTATAAATCTATAAATACACACACACACACACACACACACAGACATATATATATATATATATATATATATATATATATATATATATATATATATATATATATATATATATATATATATATATATATATATATATGTATGTGTTTGTGTGTGTGTGTTTGATCCCCCCACCCCCCAACATCGCTTGACAACCAATGCTGGTGTGTTTACGTCTCCATTACTTAGCGGTTCGGCAAAAGAGACCGATAGAATAAGTACCAGGCTTACAAAGAATAAGTCCTGGGGTCGATTTGCTCAACTAAAGGCGGTGCTCCAGCATGGCCACAGTCAAATGACTGAAACAAGTAAAAGAGTAAAAGGGTAACTCTAAACATGTTTTGATGTCGTTAAATCTCACCAGCGAAGTAAACTGACAGGCAGCATACCACTCGAAAACGGACGGAATTACGGAATTACGGAATTACGGAATTTAGTCCTCAACTAGTTAAAAGTGCTTACGATCCCACCGAGCATAAGTCCAGTTATGAGTTATCTAATTACTATAAATCTTTTAAGTAAAATTGATTGAGTTAGGAGTAGGCCGCAGCGATATATAACATCAGCAGCAGCAGCAGCAGCGGCAACAACAGCAGCAGTAGTAATAGTAAAAACAGCAGCAGTAACCTTTTGGGAGGTGACATTGATCATAGAAAGTCTAGTTTGAAATCAATCACATGAAAAATAATTAATAGCATTCAGTAAGGTCATGATGAAGCCCAAAGGAAGTTACCTGTCAAAATGTGCAGAGAGAATGTGAAAAGGAGAATAAAGAGTGAGGGAGAGAAAGAGAGAGGAAAAGAGAGATTTACTAGTGGGGTAGGGAGAGAGAGGGATTTAAGAGAGGGGCAGCGAGAGAGTGAGAGAGTGAAAGGTGCAGGCATAAAACTTACAAGAAACATACATAAACACAAGATTATAACATAAACATTGTTCATATGAACTTGTATGCGTATGTGGCTGTGTAGATGCCGGTGAGGTTATGTACAAATAGACACACACACATACAAGCACGTAAACGCACACACACACACACATATACATGTATATAGAATACAGCTATGTATATATATATATATATATATATATATATATATATATGATATGAAGACATATTTGTAAGTATGAATGTGTATGTATGCAGATATGTACGTCTGCGAGTATATTCGTGTGTGCATACATGTATGTATATCTAAGTGTGCATGTGTGTATGTGTATATCTCTGAGTAAGAGAAAAATGGCTACTCATATATATATATATAAGCATATACATGTATGTATTTATACAAACAATTATGTAATATATATATATATATATATATACATATTCAGACGCAAACATACATGTGCGTATATATATATATATATATAATGTATGTATACATACATACATATATGTGTGTGTGTCTGTGTGTCTGTATACATATTTACATTTATGTGTGTATCTGTGAGTGTAATCTGTATATGTAAATGCGTGTGCGTGTAGGAATGTATATGTATGTGTTTGTGTCTATGCTTGTATGTATATACGATATTATTTGCGGTAGGTCTGAATGGTGCTAGTGTTTGGTTTAAGGTTTGTTTTTATTAATTTAATACGTTTCCTATTACACCACACGATATATCGACTTTTACACGAACTAATATCCCTACCCTATATGAGATATAGAGTTATTTCTAGTCTTGTCTTATTTATTTTATTACTTTCACAAATATTCTCATTATTATTATTATTATTATTATTATTATTATTATTATTATTATTATTATTATTATTATTATTACTATGATTATTATTATTATTGTTCGGTCAATGTTTCTTTGGTAGAAATAGTTGGATGACATACTAAATAACCTGAACAATTTTAGTTTTGTCTGCGTATACAGGGATCCAATCGAGCTATAGTGTTGATTTTGCCTTATATTCTTCAGGGGTCGATACGAATAATTCTTGAGAACAATACTACAATCTGGTTCACAATAGCAATCTGTATATAATACTGAAAGCAGATAGACTATTGAAAGCTTTATAAACTGTGGTGTTCGTCTGGATATAGTTTTTCTTACAGACGTGTAGTGTTAAAAAAGCACAAAATATTTCAGTAGCAGGGAAACATCGTGAAGTAGTGATTGTGACATTGTTGGATATGTATTTCCGCTTCTTTAAGCTTCGCCGGTAGCATGTATTCACTGTCCTTCCAGTACTAAGATGAAATCAGTCTCTATTGATGTAGTCAAACGGTGATTGAAAAATCACTGATGTTGCAATTAACCGATAGGCGGAATAAGAACTAGTTATTAGGAACAGGAGCATTATTAGCTCAAAATAGCAATCTGTGCATCATACTTAAAGCAGATACATAGTTAGCAATGCCACCACCGGAGCTTGACGAGTTTCGCCAGCTGCATATATGTATGTATGTATCTCTCTCTCTCTCTCTCTCTCTCTCTCTCTCTCTCTCTCTCTCCTCTCTCTCTCTCTCTCTCTCTCTCTCTCTCTCTCTCTCTCTCTCTGTGTATATATATATATACATATATATATATATATATATATATATATATATATATATATATATATATATATATGATTTTGATACTATTCATCTTTAAGGCATGCTTCCTCGAGGCGAATACTGCAGTTTATATGAAATATGTTATGGTAGAGGTGTGCTTAGATTTTCAGATCAGCTTCATAGATAGATAAATAATTGGCTCAATATGTGTAACTACAGATTGGTATATATGGTATCTGTTTAGACCGAATTAATCCATAAGCACACAAAAGTAAACGTTTTGTCAGAAAAAGTATTTTCGGCTTAACTCAGAATGTCCGAGATTCTTTTCATTGAAGTGACCAAAACAGATCGAAACGCTTTGTCTGGCAATCCACCCGCGTTCTGAGTAAGCATTGTGCATTTTACGCATGAATCTCTTTGGGTTGTTCTCTGAGACAAAGTATTGCAGCTAGTACCGTAACCGCGTCTCTGTAAGCATTATAAATGTTATACTCAACGATATGTTAATTTAAGGCTGTTTCAAGTACGTAAATCAATCTAATTTGAGATATTCATCACCCAGGAGGCTAAATCAGGTCGAAACACGGTGTTTTCACCAGCGTTCTGAGTATATATTGATTTAATATATATAGAAATATTATTAATAGTCATTTCTAAAATAGGCATAAGTCCTGAAAATGAATGGTGGGTGGGGGATAGCCAATTATTTCAACTCCAGTATTTCACTGGTATAATAGGAAGATAGGCAAAGCTGGCAACAAGGAGATTTTAAGTAAAGAGCAAGTGAGCCTGGACAAATAGCTCAAACATTTTGCCCGTACTCTAACGATTATATCTATAGTGCTACCGAAGACGGATTTGCTTAGACACACTTCTAACAAGAGCTATTAATTCCTCCTCATATCTTTCCGTAGCTCCAATTTTGTGTGTGCTGAGCACTGTAGAGTGAAATTGGTGCATTTTCGCACAAAACTATGAAGAAAGTAACGTAAGTCTTCAGCCGTCTCAACTGTGTTGTAACAGGCATGATGACAGATGTATTTAAATAAATTCTATAAATTTGATGCCGTCTTTTGACAATAAGTAAACTAATATGTTGTGGCTGGTACCTACCATTTGGTAGTGTATACTAAAGAACAGCATCGGAAGGAGGGTTGTATTTACTAATCGAATTTGACCGAGCGGTAAACATTAGTTCGTTGTACGTCATAGGAATTCACCTCAGACCAGCTTTTTGTTAAGTTCAAACACTCACGTGTTGCATATTTCTAGTTGACAAACATAAACATAGACATTTTACTCAGACTAATCTACAAATATATGTGTGTATTTCTGCTTTTTTATGTATATATATTTTTTATGTATATATATATATATATATATATATATATATATAAAGATTCTCAAGTAAAAAATGACGACAAACACTGATGAAATTGTAAAATATTTGTGGTGGTAAAATTTATTACACACAGGAGTTGACTGTGACATCAAGTTTCGCCTGTCGAGACTTATTTAAATTGTTTAAAAAGCCTCAAGAGACTAAAATTGAAGTTGCTCTCACGCGTGATATGTGTGAGTGCGTGCGTGTGAATGTATGTATGTATATATGTATGTGCATATATATATATATATATATATATATATATATATATATATATATATATATATATATATATATATATATATATATATATATATACATATATATGTGTGTGTGTGCATATATATATATGTATATATGTGTGTGTATATATATATATATATATATGTACGTAAGTGTATATACATATATATATGTATATACACACATATATATATGCATATATATACATATATATATATATACATATATATATTCATATCCTTTCCTGAGCGTCCAATAATACTATCCATATCACGTCCTCACTTTGTTGTATTTTTGTTTTTTTGTTATTGTTTTTTTGAACTATATATATATATATATATATATATATATGTAGATTCCACCGCTAGACAACCGGTTTTGGTTTGTTTACATCCCATTATCTAGCAATTCGTCAAAAGAGCCAGTACCAGGCTAAAAACAATAAAGGAGAAGTACCTGAGTCCATTTGCTTAACTAAAATCCTTCTGGATGTTGCCCCAGCCTGGCCGCAGGGCAATGAATGAAGTAAGTAAAAGACAAAAAAGACAAAAAGAAATATAAAACATTTTCAAAAATTCTTTTAAATTATTTTATATTCGAATATTGGACAAAACATTAAAAAGTTCAGGTTTTACTGTAAAAGTTTAGATCCTAGTGGAATGTTGGTCTTCGTGGGTTAATTTTCTCTGAATTCCAAAAGGAATGTAAAATTTAATAAAACAGCATCTCTACAGAAAGTTTTGTTTAAATTCTCTGTAATTCTTTTATTTGTTTACTTGTTATACTCATTGGACTGCGCCCATACTGGAGCACTGCTGTGAAGGGATTAATTGATCAAGTATATTAACTATTGTATACATCTCTTATGCCAAACTACTAATTTTAGAGGACGTAAACAAACCACCACCGTTTCTCTAGTGCTGGTAGAACAAACACGAAGGCACGCACCTACAATCATGCACACGCATATACAAATAGATAGATAGATAGATAGATAGATAGATAGATAGATAGATAGATAGATAGGTAGGTAGGTAGGTTAGTAGGTAGGCAGGTAGGTAGGTAGGTAGGTAGGTAGGCAGGTAGGCAGGCAGACAGATATATAACTTTCTTTATTGGCCACACAGGGGCTGAACATAGAGGGGACAAATACTAATGTAAAGCTTTTCTTTTCGAAAATGAAAAAAAGGGAGAAATAAGAAAAATATGTGAAATTCCGATCAAAAGGGATCGGGAATAAGAAAAAAAAAACGATCAAAAGGGACCTTGTATCAGAGAAGAATTTTTTAAATGTTAAAAGTAAGATTAGGTTTATCCGTGGAAAGAAAAGCCTACGGAAAAGACCACGGTAACACCTCAGGTAGGGAGGGAATAAACACATGAAAGCAAAGTGCTCTCTATCTCTCTCTCTCTCTCTCTCTCTCTCTCTATCTCTCTCTATCTCTCTCTCTCTCTCTCTCTTTTCGATTCACAAGATCATGCTCAAAGTGAGCATGATCGTCACTGAGCATGATCGTCACATGAGCATTCGTCACGCGCACGCACCATCTTTGCTACATCCCCCACCTTTTTCTGAAACTTTCACGAGACAAAACCTGCCTCTCCATTCTCACCTTCCATTTCAAGTGGTACTTCGAAGGTAGGTAGATAGATAGATAGATAGATAGATAGATAGATAGATAGATAAATAGATAGATAGATAGATAGATAGATAGATAGACAGACAGACTGACAGACTGACAGACAGACAGATAGATAGATAGATGGATAGATAGATAGATAGATAGATAGATAGATAGGTTTCTTTATTAGCCACACAGGGCTCAACACAGAGGGGACAAAATACAAATGTAGAGTTTTTCTTTTCGAGGGGGTCGAAAACAAAGCAGAAAAAAAAACAAAAGTGGGGACAACGATGAAAAAAAAAAAAAAAAAAAAAAAACATCGCAAAACGTTTGGGGTATTTACAAAAAATACGAAAAATACAAAAAATTCCCAATAAATGGGGAGGTTATCCGTGGAAAGAAAAACCTACGAAAAGACCACGGTAACCTCGGTCTTTAGCGTCACAGTTTGTTAAATAAAATTTCTCTGTTTACAAAATTTTAAAACGTTTTATAGAATCATGGTCAAGGTGGCTTCGTCATTTATACGTGCCATTCTTGCTACATGTATCCATCTTTTTTCGAAACATTTGCTAGACAACACTTGCCTCTCTACTCTCACCTTCCTTTTCAAGTGATACTTGAAAAAGTTGATGAGAGATTGACCAGAGAGGAAAGTATTTGTCTCTAATCCTTTCAGACGCGTCCACCAGATGCATTCTTTCGCCATAGCCACAAGTACGATAAATACAGCTCTTCCTTCCCGTTTAAAGGAAGGAGGCGTGACGATATTGACGATAGACTCGGTTGATAAACCGACTCGTCCCACACGCGACAGCAGTCGTTCGACATAAGCCCACAGCCCCGAAATGGTTGGACACCGCACGAGTGCGTGCAGAACGGTTTCATCGCTCTGACCGCATCTCGGGCAGGTCGGCCCCACATTTCGCGAGCCGTGTCTATAGAGCTTATCCCGAACGGGTAGCGCCTCTCGGTAACACTGCCAGGCCAGGGATCTCTGGAAGTTGTCCATAGGTCCCGGCCCGAAAGTCGTCCTGAACAGGCGGGTCAGGTATTCCTCGTCGACGCCCAGGTTCGCCCCGAGATCGTCGTCGTACCTGCCCTCCACTAATCCCCTATAGAATGACTTCGTTGTGATGCAGCCGCTCAAGGTCGACCCGGGACGGCAAAGTTGTTGCAGAGCAACGCGACACTCACGGTGCCATTCGCCATTCCTCGGCCTCTTTTTGATCCACGACTGCAGCTCGGTCATGGAGACGAGCTGCGGGAAAGCGTGTCGCACAAACGGCGACCACACCTGCTCACCGTCGTCTACGTAGAGCCGGAGATGTCGCAGTCTCAGCGCATGTCTGCGCATCATCAACCACGGCATGCCCAGCCCTCCTTTCAGCGGGTGTTGGCAACAAACGGATCGCCTCACCATCGGAACGCTTCCTTTCCACAAAAAGCGGAAGAGGATGCGCTCCATTTCGGTGATGGCGCGATCGGGACAAGGCACGACGGTCAGGCGGTATTCGATGACGGACGCGATGTACGCGTTCGCCACCTCCGCCCGACCTTTTAGGGACAGCTTCCTCTCGGACCATTGCCGGCAGAGAGTGGCCACCCTACTCGTTATCTCGTCCCAGTTCTTCTCCGTTTGCAGGTCCGGACCGAACCAGACTCCGAGCAACTTGACCGGACCGTCCGTCCAGCGTCCCACTACTGAGGCGCTGCCGGACGGTATGGGCTTGCTTCTCCAGGTGCCGAGCAGCAAACCCACCGACTTATCCCGGTTGATTTTCGCTCCCGTCACCGCTTCGTAGTCTTTCAGCGTCTCGCCGACAAGCTCGATGTGCTCGTGGCTAGACGCTATGACGGTGACGTCGTCCGCGTATGCCGACACGCTCGTCCCGCACCCCAGTTCTCGCGGGATGCCCCTCAGCGTCGCCAGCTTCCGCAGTAGTGGCTCGAGAGTCAATACGTACAGGAGCGGCGACAGGGGGCATCCCTGACGAACCGAACGTGCAATGTCGAAGGGTCCCGATAGACGTCCATTGACGCGAACAACCGAACGGATGCCTGTGTACAAGGCAGCCATCCAGCCGCGGAAAACGGGACCGAAGCCGGCCGCTTCGAGGACGGCCTCCAAGTATCGATGGTCTACCCTATCGAAAGCTTTCGATTGATCCAAATTGATCAGGGCCCCACCCATGCCAGGTTCCTTAACTACCCTCTCTATGATGTAGCGCATCAGATGGAGGTTGTCATGGATGCTCCGGCCCGGCACGGCGCACGTCTGCTCCGTGCCGACCAGTTTCTCGATGACAAACGCCAACCGCTTGGCTAACACCTTGGCCAAAATTTTCATGTCTGCATTGAGCAGAGTGATGGGCCTAAAGTTATCTATGGCGTCCCCCTTGTTTGGATCTTTCTTCAGCAGCGTTACCGCTCCTCGGCTCACAAAACCGGGAATGCTCCCGTTCTGCTGCCAGTTGCAGTACACGACCGCCAAGACTTCTCCAAACAAGTCTGGCATACAGTTGTAAAGCTCGTAGGGCAGACCATCCAAACCCGGAGATTTGTCCGTCGAGCAACCCGCCATCGCGTCCCTCACCTCCTCCGCCGTGATGACCCCTTCGCAGCACTCCGCCTCTCTTGCCGAGAGTCGTGGCAAGCTGTGCAGGTAGGCACTAAAGTCCACCCTGCCTTCTCGCTCGCCACTCCTCCCGAACAGTCGGGCAAAATGCCGCTGAAACGCCTCGCACATCTTGCTCGGCTCGAGCAATTCGCGCCCCTGTTCGTCTACCAGAGACCGGATGGTGGCTCTGTTACCCCGCTGCGCCTCCGCCACCCGGGCCTCTCGTGCGGCTCCAACACCTTCATTCCTCAGAGCACGCATCCTTGCCCTGACAGCACACCCTTCGTGTTTAGCATTGAAGTGTTGGTCGAGGGCCAACCTCGCCGCTAAAACGTCGGATGCGATGCCACTTCGCAATGCCTCTTCTAACTTTATCACTAGCTCCCCCTCTTCTCTGTTCCTCTCTACAGCTAGTGCCCTGCTATACCTTATTGCTTCCGCCCTCACTGCTCTCTTGAGGGCAAACCACCATTTGTTGTTGACGATGGCTCCCGTCAAAGCCCTCTTTACTAACGTGCTAATCCGGTCTCTGAAAACCTGTCTCGACGGGAAAGACGCGTTTAGTTTCCAGTAACCGGGACCCTGCCTATGTGCCTTATCTAAGTCTAGCGTACACGTCACAAGTTTGTGATCCGTGTAGCTGACTATGTGGAACTGTGGACATCCTAAACTATCTCTATCTCTTGTCCTACACACTATCCTATCTAGATACGATCTCGACGACCCAATGCGGTTGCTCCAAGTCCACGTTGGCACATTTGGGTGGTCGAGTCGGTACCTGTCAGACAACTGGAAGCGTCTGAGCAGGTCTATGAGGCCTTTGCATCCCCTTCTACTTTTGTCACTCCCCACGTAGTCTAGATGCGTGTCCAAGGTAGCATTCCAATCCCCCACTAAAAGTAAGGGACGAGACGTTCCCAGGAATACTTCTAGACGTCGAAAGAAGTCTGACCGACCTGTTAAAGGAGGCACATAAACTGCCAGCAACCGAAAAGCGCCTCCATCGCTGCCGTCCACATCTAGGACAACCAGTCTACCCTCCGGGTCCGTAAATATCGTCTTTACTTGGAGATCCAGACTCTTGCGAAAAAGAACCGCCGTGCCACTACCGCCCATCCTCGTCAGACAGGGAGAAAAATAAATGTTAAACTGTCCGCCAAACATGGACTTTAGGGCCCGCGGTTCATGGAGTCTGGTCTCACTAATGGCTATGATATCCAAATTGTGTGACTTGATGTCATTTAAGAGGTACCCTTGTTTCCAAGGGGACCCTAAGCCACGCACATTCACACAACCAATCTTCACCATGATTCTATTTATACGTGTGCTTTAAAGCACAAAACAAAAGAACAGAGTGTTACTTGCCGTTAGAAAGTTTTGTTTCCTCCTTGGATTTTTCACCAAGGAGGCTATTGTACAATTTCTTGCACAAATATTTCTGGAATCCCCCTACCGAGTTGGGGTAGAGGGATTTTATTGTGTTGTGTAATGCTGGTGTTACATGAATAATTTTAATGTGTTTTGGCGGTGTTGTACGTGGGTGGTTGTTGGTTTTGATATCGTTATTTGTGATGTTTGTTTTAGAGTTGATGTAATTCATCAACTCTGTGTTTGTACTGTCTATTGCTGTTAGCATTGTTTTTTTTATATTACTATTGGTGTTAGTAGTATTTTCGGGAGATGTGAATCTCCCTGCTTTGTTTGTGTTTGCATTTTGTTTTGTTTTCTTCTTACTGCGCTTCCTCTTTCCTTTCGTAGCTATTTTCCACTCCTCCCCACTCTCTTCATCGGATGATGGGAGATCTGAGGAGTCAGAAAGAGGTAACGGCAAATTTTGTGCGTCTGTGTGTGTTTCTGTGAATGTTTGTGTTGCTGTTTTTATTGATGTTGGCTCCTTGTTATTTATGTGTGGTGTATGTGATATGGGGGAGGGAGAGGCAGTCTTGGAATTTTCTTTTTTTTCTTCTGTTTTTGCAGTTTCTGTTGTCTTTTCTGTTGTGGTTATTGCTGATATTTCTGTTGTTGTTTTTTGCGTTGCTGGTGGTGTTGGTAGTAAGGTTTTTCTGTTGGGGGTATTTGGTAGTTGCTTCTGTTGTTGTTGTTGTTGTTGTTGTTGTTGTTGTTTTTGTTTAGCGGCCAGAGGGCAGTCCTTTTTCAGATGTGCTTCGCTGTTGCATAGGTAACAGCGAGGTCGCCTGCCCTCTACCACCACATACAGCTTGTGGTCCTCTGCCAATCTAATGTTTGGAGGAATTTTCTGTGAAGCCTCCTCCGTGATGTGGAGAAGGATTTCCAGATTTTTCCCTCCCCAGTTCTTTTCCTCTCCGACCGTAATCTCCAAAATATTTGCCTCCTCCATTTCCAGGCACACGGCCGATATCAGCCATTGGGTGTCCACCTCCGATGGCACATTTTTTATCATAACTTTGGTCACTCTCTGTCCTAGATAACTCGGTATCATTACCAAGTCATCTGTGCGGAGAGAGAGTGTCGAAAATTGTTTAGCTAAATTTTCATCCAGAAACCTTACTTGCACCGTTCCGAATTTCCTTCCCCAGGTGACATGATTCTGATAAGGCCAAATTTTTCTAAGACAAACTTCAATTTTATCTGTGCTAACATTTTCTACACGTCTGGTTTTTGTGTTTACCAGTTTATAAATGATGCACTTTTTGTTTTTCATTTCTATAATATCTTTTGGGATGTTAATTCTGACATCATCTCCTTCTTTCGTAAGAAGGGATTTTGTGTCTTTTATTTGTTTTTGTGTGAATGTCACTGTTGTTCTTTTTTCCTTTAGAGCATTTGCGAAATTTGTTTTTGTTGTGCTGGCGGACATGTTCTTCTGGATATTTTTGTTTATGTTGGTGTATGTACTGCCTGGTTCAAAGGTGGTGGTAGTGGCAGCAGAGTTTGTTGAACAGGTGATGGTGTCATTGCTGACGGCCGATAACTTTACTTCCTTGTTGTTGCTGTTGTTGTTGTTGTTGTCGTTGTTGCTGTTGTTGTTGTTGTTGTTGTTGTCGTTGGTGGTGATGATGGCGTCAGCAGCAGTGGTGCTTACGTCAGAGACATTTGTGACGGTTTTCACGCATGGTTTTGTAACCTTGGTTACAGTTTTGTTTTTGTTGTTGGTGTTGGTGGTGTTGGTGGTGGTGGTGGTGGTGAGAGGGCTGTTAGTAGCTGTACTCACAGTCTTTGTGACGTTTATAGCAACTGCGTTCCTGTCACTGCATGCGCACGCGCTATTCTGTTCTTTTTTCTCTTCTGGCATCTGAAGCCTCGGGAAATGCTTGTCAAAAGAACAAGACAAGCGTTCCAAAATTATGTTTCTCGACATTTTTCAAATGTCAAGAAGGAAATTTTTGTATTTTGCTAGGGCCGAAACTGCCCCTGGGGGTCAATTCCTGCCCTTGAAAATACACACAAATGAAGCCTAGGTGCTTCGCAACAAAATTATTAAAAAATTCCAACAAAATGTGGACAGTAAAAGGTCAAATAAACGTTTACCTTCGCAGCCGATGTGACAGCACGTCCGTGAGAAGAGATAGATAGATAGATAGATCGATAGATAGATAGATAGATAGACTTTTACACAGGTTTCGGCAAGCAAACGCACTCACAACGCACCAGTTGGCTTGGCGCCATAGTAGAAGCAACACTTGCTTAAGGTACCGTGAATTCTTTAACAGCACAGCGATGCCTGGGCGCTTTCTGCACTTTTCACAATATTCTCCGGAAAACGAAGAGTTTTTATGCTTTTGTAAGTCTTACTTTCGCAAATTCAAATTTATTTTACCATCGCTTTATTTACATGTAGAAAAACATTTATGGCTATTGTCCTCGCTTAGCATTCTGTATTACAGCAGTTTAAAGCTAATTAAAATTATATAACTGGTCATGTATCATAGCAGAGAAGTTGAACGCGAAATACATGACGTCACCGTGCATTTTGTACACCTAAATTCTTTAGAGTTATTTTTCAGGTTAGAATGATACATTAGAAATATACACTTTTAAGTTTATCTCTATAGGTTTCATATAGAGTTCAGAGCCAGCACTGCAAGTTCCAATGTTTCGTAAAGGAATACGTTTATGTAAGCAATGCGATCGAAAATAGAAAAAATATGTAATGGGTGTATATATACATTTCAAAACATATTGCTCTTTCATCAGCACCGCATCCAAACAATCAACTATCCACGATCACATTGCGTAAATACCCACTAAATTTAGCTGCGTAACACAAATGGATAGACCAATTTATATATTAAACACATTCCTGGCAACTTGTATGTGCATATTAATTGCTAGCAATTAAACAGTATTTCGTTTTGCAACCATAATATACTACGAAGTATATTAAAGGTCTGTCCCTACATATTTTTAATTCATATACACTGCAATAGGCGCAGGAGTAGCTGTGTGGTAAGAAGCTTGCTTCCTAACCACATGGTTCCGGTTTGAGTCCCACTGCGTGGCACCTTGGGCAAGTGTCTTCTACTACAGCCTCGGGCCGACCAAAGCCTTGTGAGTAGATTTGGTAGACGGAAACTGAAAAAGCCCGTCGCATAGAACCGATGCTGATGAGTTTACGTCCCCGTAACTTAGCGGGGTGGCAAAGGAGACCGACAAAATAAGTACTAGGCTTACAAAGAATAAGTTCTGGTGTCGGTTTCTTAGACTATAGGAAGTGCTCTAGCATGGCCGCAGTCAATTGACTGACACAAGTAAAAGAATAAAAAAATGATTATACAATACAATGATGAAATAGAAGAAAAACAACTGGATCCTGTTCAAAACGGGGGCACCAGTTTTCATTTATGTTTTATGTAGTGTTTTTGGTACCGAAAGACTTTCAAACTTCGTATACTTATCTATTTTGTGTTATAGAACAGAAAAAAATTTTTGTATTCGGATTTATTTCATGTAAAAAATTGTCTTATTTCGATAATTCCAACCAATCACTGACAAGTATTCAGCTGCTGACACTTACTCCTTTGGCAGTTTAAGCGGTGTAAAGCGTATTTAATCTCCATTACTTCTGACATTTTGCAGAGGCAACACACGTGTGTTCGTTTTCCCTAACCCTAACACTAACCCTAATTGACTTGCTCCTTCCCTCAAAAACCATGCCTTGTGCCTATAATAGAAAGGTTTATTAGCTACTGCCAATATGCTTCAGCCATTTTTTGACAAGGAAATAATAATTTTATCACCGCCAGAATCGTTTGTTTACGTAGTCAGCACTTAATGTATATCGGCTGAATGGACGTCAGTCATTGGTTGAAATTACAGAAATACGACAACTTTAACATGAAATAACTTGCGATGTACGTTTTTGTGTTAAGAAGACTAAGAGAAAAAGATGTTTTATATGACACATTCTACCAGTGTCCCAAGTTTGAAAGTGTTTCGTTAAGAAAATACTGGTGCCCCCGTTTTGAACAAGATCCAAACAACTATAGTTTCGAAGTATGACACAAGGCCAGAAATTTTAAAGCACGGGGATTAGTCGATTACATCAACCCCAGTACTTTACTGGTACTTTATTTTATCGACCCTGAAATGTTGAAAGGCAAAAATTTTCTTCGCACCAACCGCAACCTCGTAGTAATTGATTCAGTTCCACTGCATCCAGTTTGAGCTGAGGTTGTTGGTCAGCATATGTATATAGTTCAGTGTTAGAAACTGTTATCATCTCTATAGGTCAATCGTTCTGGTTGGGTGCTCATAGTTGTCAGTTAACTTGTTATTTGGTTCTACATAGCCCGAATACCTAATTCTTCTTCCACCTCTCTGCGTACTTGTACATACATAAACTCTGCTATGCAATTAACGAAACAATCAATAACGCATTTCACTTTAAAACGCCCACCACCACTACCAAGCAATTTATTACCATCTCCTAATATAATAATGAGCGTAATGTTTTTATGTATTTGTCCAGAATCACGCCGGACGCTGAAGAGGAGAGAAAATAGTAATTCAGTGAAGGAGAAGTAGTGAGAGTAATAGCCCTGACTGAGAGGGAGTGAGAGAAAGTAATAGCTATGAGAGAAAGGAAGGGGTGATAGATGAATATGGAAGGAAGAGGTGAAAAAAACTCAGCGTTTCAATTCTGTGTGAGTAGTGCGTATGTGTGTGCGTGTACAAGGGAGGTATGTGAATGTTTGTATGTGTGATTATTATGTACCTTATTTTGTACCATATTTTACGTATAAAATACAACAATTAGCCGTCGTTATTGACGGCACGTGGTCAGCTAGTAAATTGATAAATGTAAAGGTGAATGTAACTCTATGTGTGTGTGTGTGTGTGTGTGTGTGTGTGTGTGTGTGTGTGTGTGTGTGTGTGTAAGAAAGAGAAATGGGGAAGAAATTTATGTTGGAGAAAAAGAGTGTTTGTGCTTGTGTGTGTGTGAAAGAAAGGGATAGAGAAAGAGAGAGAGAGAGTGGGGGTATATGTAAAAGAGAAAGTCATGGTGTGTCTGAGAGAAAGATATGTATATATATATATATATATATATATATATATATATATATATAGTGTGTGTGTGTGTGTGTGTGTGAGTGTGTACGTGTGACGTGTGTCTGTGTGTGTGTGTGCGTGTGTGCGTGAGTGTGAGTGCGTGTATGCGCGTGTGCGCACGCGTGGGCTTGTGTGTGGAGTAGAGTAAAAAAGTGAGAAGAGCAACGAATAGAGGCGGTGTACGAAAACGATAGTGATAATGCTAATGTGTATAAGAGAGAGAGGGGGGGTTAGAAATACAGAAGAGTAAGAGGAAGAGGTAGTAAGAGAGAGAGAGAAAGAGAGAGAATGTGTGGAGGTGAAAGAGAAAGCGACTGTGTATGAGACAAAATAAAATGTTTGTACGATATGAGAGTGTGTATGAGAAAAGGAGAAAGAGAGACATGTACTGAATGGGTGTGTGCGAGTGAAGGAGAGAGGTAGAGGTAGTGTGTCAAAGAGAAATAGAGATGGTGGGTATACGTGTGAGACATAGTTAAACAGAGAGAGAATGTGTTTACATCTATATGTGATGGATACAGTGTGTGCGTGCAGGTCAGATAGAATGCGTAAACATAGTAAACACATAGACCGGTAATAGGAGTATCATACGCGTATGCGTGTAAGTGTGTGTGTGTGAGAGAGAGAGAGATAAGACACAACGAAGGAGAGCATGTGTAGTGCGTGTGTGTGATATAGAATAAAAATGCAGGGAAGTGAAGTGTACGCATGTACGTTTTGTGTGATACAGAAGAGATTAGTTTGTGCCTAACTAAAAGTATGTACGTATGTGATCGTGTGAATGTGTCTGTGGGTGTGCGCGTGCGCTTGGGATGAAGAATAGAAAGAGAGAGAGAGAGAGAGAGAGAGAGAGAGAGAGGGGGTGGTGTGTGAGTGTGTGTTGTGTGTCGTGCTCGTAAAGAAAATAAAAGAAAGAAAAAATATTATTTAAAAATGTTATGTCTTTTTATTTTTTCTCCGCCCCACCATTTCTGAACGCTTTGTGAAGACTGACAGGAATTTCTGAAATAATAACCAAAAGAAACAAGCCCTCCCACCCCCTCCCGGCTAAAAACAAAACTGATAAAATACATGTTTACATGTTTACATGTTTAAACAAAGCAAAATGTGCTGGGCTAAATAGTATACAAAGAAGAAAAGACACAAATGTGTGGTCCCCAGGTGACGCTGAAAACCATGTCTCTTCGTTCACATTTCTTTGTCATGATTATTATACTTACGGGTCCTCCTTGCCTCAGTGGGAATTAGTTTACCTTTGCCAAGAGATGTCAAACAACTAGGGATCAGAACCGTTCCCCATTACGTGCCCTCTTTCAATTTTTGATTAATTTTGATTAACTTAAATTACAAAGTTGTCTCCCACGTCATTAGCGTAACCGTAATTTGTCCCTCGCCAATATGATATAATTTTAGTTAATCCAACGATGTTATTAGGCGTGGCTGCGTAGTAAGAAGTTTGTTTCCCAACCATTTGGCTCCAGGTTCAGTCCCACTGCATGGCACCTCAAGCAAGTGCATTCTATTATAGCTCTGGACGGAAACTGAAAGAAGCCTACCACATATATGTGTGTGTGTGTGTGTGAGAGAGAGAGAGAGAGAGAGAGAGAGCGGGAGAGGGGTGTCGGTGTGTGTGAGATTCTGTGTTTGCGTTTGTCCCCCACTATCGCTTGCCAACAAGTGTTGGTTTCTTTACGGTCTCGTAACTTAGCAGCTCGGAAAAAGAGACCAATGGAATAAGAAACTGGCTTAAAAAGAAATGAGTACTGAGTTCGATTCGTTCGACTAAAATCTTCGAAGGCGGTGCTCCTGCAAGGCTGCATCCAATGATTAAGAGGAATAAAAAGTAACAGGCAAGAATTCAGCAGTTTTCATATTATTTACTAAGGGAGCTTTTACGTGTGTCTTTCAAATATTCAAATCAGCAGCTAATTCTCCAAGGGTATGATTTGGAGGAGACTTAAGGTTAAGTTAGTTAATGAAGTTACGATTATATTTCATTTATAAACAAGAGCACTCGGAGAGCGCAAACCTCCGCCAACGCAACACCAACGTCCCCTCAATGATTAGCCGGAGATTTTTAAAATGAGAATATATCGTAATACTTCACGTAAAGTAAATATAACAAATAATCTGGAATCCTTGTACGATGCTGGATCGATCCCAACATCTAATCAGTTCGTGCCAGTCACGAGGCCAAACATCCATGAAAGTTTCATCCGAATCCATCCAGCGGTTCTTCAGATATCTTGTCCACGGACAAACAAACAAACAAACAAACAAACAGGGCTGAAAACAACACCTCCGCCTTCGGTGAGGCGGAGGTAAAAATGTGAGATAGTCATGGCTGGAATGTTGTTGATCATAGTTTTACATGATCAGAATCGACATGGGACTAAACGAATACAATAGTTTATCAGGGGTTCTACGTGGCTGCTCAACATGCGAGAAATAACGACGATATCTCCCTCGAGTCATATTTTACCACCTTTAAATACATTGAAGGACTCCTTGAAGGTCACATCGAATAATGCAGTCACTGTTATACGATACCAAGAAAAATACTCGATTTTCACGGTTGTAATACCATTGACCAGAGTCCTCTACGTTCAGGGCTGACCTGGAGTTAAGCAACAACTGTCCATCTTTATATTTATATAATTGGATTGGATTTCCAATGTTTAGTCCATCGCAGGATGAAGACCTCAGTATGTTCTCTCCGCCAGTCACGGTCTGAAATTGAGCTTGAGACGATACTGGTTTGATGAGCCTGCGCTGTCACAATGGCTCACAATGCTTCACAGAGTGGTGCATTTTTGAGATCGTTTCGAAGACGATGCTCCAGCAGAAATAAAAGAGAAATAAAATGTAAAAGGTAAGAAATCAGCATTTTCTATATTTACTAAGAAGGGAGCTTTTACTCGAATTAGCAGCTAAGTCTCCAAGGGTGTACATGCACATTTTATGCGTTACCGCTCTGTTTCACTGTTAGATCTCCAAACCTCTATGTTCCTATATATGTTGAGTGTAGTAGTAACTGGAACTCCATCGGTTATAACGATCAGGGCTCCAGTTGATCCGATCAGCTGAACAGCTTACTCATGAAATTAACGTGCAAGTGGCTGAGCACTCCACAGACATGCGTACCCTTAACGTAGTTCTCAAAGAGAGATTCAGCGTGACACAGAAAGTATCAATGGTAGCCCTTTGAAATACTGGTACCATTCATTTTTGTCCAGCTAAGTGGACCGGAGCAATGTTCGAGGACAATGCGCCATCGAGAATCGAACTCACGGCCTTAAGAACGTGAGCCGAATACACTAACAACCAAGCCACGTGCTTTCACTTAGCCACATGCCTTCACTTATAATTAATAAATATCGTTGTTGCTTGCACTCCGTCGCTTACGACATCGAGGGTTTCAGTTGATCCAATCAACGGAACAACTTGCTCATGAAATGAACATGCAAGTGGCTGAGCACTCCACAGACACGTGTATCCTTAACGTAGTTCTCGGGGATATTCAGCGTGACACAATGTGACAAGGCTGACCCTTTGAATTACAGGCACAGCAGAAACAGGAAGTAAGAGTGAGAGAAAGTTGTGGTGGAAGAGTACAGCAGGGTTCGCCACCATCCCCTGCCGGAGCTTCGTGGAGCTTTAGGTGGGTTTTTTTCGCTCAATAAACACTCACAACGCCTGGTCTAAGAATCGAAACTGCGATTCTATGACCGCGAGACCGCTGCCCTAACCACTGGGCCATTGCGCCTCCACCTAATAATATCAAAGAACACACTATGGAACTATGCCAGTGAAAAGATCGCAGTTGTGCAGCGAAAATTTTGGCACTTTTATGAAATAAATTTTAAAAATGAATCTAACAGTCTTATATTTTATTTAATTACTATAACGTCTCCTCCACAATGTAAATTATCTCAGTTTCAACAAATGGTTTCTGATCAAGCCACTTACTATACAAGTACCCCTTCGAGTCATTCTGGAGAATGGTTATACAAAACACCAAACGCTAACATCAAATTGCATATCATATATATCCGTCAATAAAACTCCCAGAATAGGTATGTTCCTGTGGGCACCGTGATTATGAGGCTGAATTCATCACGAAACATCTTCAAGAGAAAAGCTTAGATACTAAGATAGTCAGGAAAAAAAAATATTAC
>NC_142934.1:64682001-64687001 GCF_046866305.1 Octopus bimaculoides | reverse complement strand
ACAAAAACATATTTTATGCAGTCTCGGTATCAGAAAGATTGACAATCAGAGAATTTTTGAAAAAGAAAACAGATAAAGGACATCGTTAAGGATCAAATGAGGACGCTTCCGGAAGTTATTGGAGATAGGATTCTGACGAACATGGTAAACACACAAAAAAAAAAGGGAGGAAAAGGAAGAAAAAATATATAAGATATAACAGCGATAAGAGACCACTTCACCTCACCGAGGACCAAAATAAAATTAAATTCAACAAGTGAAGAAACAAGAGAAGACACCATGTAGAAAACAAAAGAAAAAAACAAGATTTTTTTAAAGCCAGTTATCTAAATAGAATTTGTCGGGCAAATAACTGAAATAACTAAACAATGACAGAAAACAGATGTCAGCTATATAACCTTTTGCCTATCTCTCGTCTTTCTGTCTTACGCTCACACTATCATGACCTCTCTGGCTCTTTTATACTCTCTATCTTTGTCTCTCTCGCTCTCTCTCGCTCTCTCTCTCTCTCTCTCTCTCTCTCTCTCTCTTTCTCTCTTTCTCTGTATTTCTCTTTCTCTCTCTCTCTCTCTCTTTCTCTCCCTCTCTCTCTTTCTCTGTCTCCCTCTCTCATTCTGTTCTCAGCCAGTCTCTTACTCTCATACATTGTGTAGTTCAATTTCTACGCTTATCGTTTAATTCATGTAGAAGAACTACACACACACACACATACACACACACACGCACACACATAAACACAAACACACACACACACATACACACATACACACATACACACATATATGCACGTAGGCACACATTTATATGTATAAATAGCCCTTTTATTTATATATTTATTTATTTATACAAGGCGGTGAGCTGGCAGAAACGTTAGCATGCTGGGCAAAATTCTTAGCAGCATTTCTTACGTTCTGAGTTCAAATTTCACCGAGATCAACTTTGCCTTTCATCCCTTTTCAGAAACGATGAAATAATTACCAGTTGAGTGCTGGAGACGATATAATCGAATGAATCTTCTAAAATTCCAGGCCTCGTCCCAATAGCAGAAATGATATTTATTTATACGCATACTACTTGCACATAAAACAGGAGACTGTAAAAATTTTTTTTTTAATTATTTACTCCCCATTACACGTGTTTCATTTCTCAATAAGAGTTACAAATATGTACATGTAGAAAAAACATGTAAAACACCTATTAGACAGAGTATCAGGAAGACACATCTTGGATCAAAACATTATATACAGTTCAAATTTACGGAAAACAAAGGACGTAGACAGGTGAAGGAACAACAAGCAGATGTATTAATTCGACACTCGGAGAGAATGGAAGTCTTTGGCGTTTCAAGCCTACGCTCTTCGACAGAAAAGATTGTGAGGTAAAAAAATGGAGAAAGAACGTAAATAAAAACGGAGAGAGAAAACAATGTGTATGTATGTATTATTCTTTTATTCTTTTATTTGTTTCAGCCATTTAACTACAGCCATGCTGGAGCACCACCTTTAGTCGAGCAAACATACACACAAACATACACACACACACGCAAACACACACACACACAAACATAAACACACATGCACACACACACACATGCACACACACACACATATGTCCTACATAGGAGATCTCCACATTTGGTAACTTGCATCATTTCTTCTTTTGATGCAAATCTTGCTTTGGTTAGAAGTGTCTTAAGATTTGATGGTTGCTTTCGGCTGTTGATTATTTGTTGTTCCTCGATTATTTGTCAAAGACATGGGGACTGGTGTAGAATTTGCAGAAGGCATTTGGCTGTTTGTAGAATATTGTGGTTTCTGGGATTGTGAGTGATAACGAATGGGATATTTTTGTGTTCATTTTTCCGTTTATCCTCGGTGTGAGTGTTTTTTCTTCTTAGTCTAGAGATTGGGATATTTTTAGCTTCAGTTATCGCTTGGTCTATTAGTTTGGTGGGGTATTTTTGTTTTTTAAGGAACAAGTTAAGTTCTGCAAGTCGTCTTTCTCTTCTATTTGTCTCCGAAACTACTGTACATATTCGTCTTGCAATATTAAAGGGTATGTTCCTTTTTGTATGGGAAGGATGGCAAGATCTGAAGTCTAAATATTAGTGTGTGTCCGTGTTTTTGTAATAGAAGTCAGTTGTTATAATCTCATTTAATTATTGAGACATCTAGGAAGGGGAGTTCCCTTTTATTCATTTCCATAGTGAATTGGATTGATCTATGGACGCTGTTTATTATTTCAAAAAGTTTTTAAGGTCTTCCTTACTTCTGTTCCAGAATATAAAGCAGTCATCCAAATATCTTTTCCAGATTCCCATTAGGTATGAGTGGAAGTTTTGGCCAAAAGAAATCTGAGATAAGCAGTAGATTTTTTTCTTCCAAATAACCCATTACTAGCGTGGCAAATGTAGGTGCTACCTTGGTACTCATCGCTGTCCCATGTATTTGTAGGTGGTGTTGGTTGTCAAAAAAGAAGTAGTTATTTTCTAGTACTAGCTGTGGTCCTTCAAGTATTAACTTCTTGGAGAATCTTTCTTGAATTCCTTGTGGGTGTTTTTGTATCCAGAATTCTACTGCTTCTCGTCCTAAGTTATGGAGGATATTGGTGTAGAGGCTGACTACATCAAAGCTGACTAATATAGTTTCTTTGTTCATTCTTTTTGGAATGTGCTTTAGGAAATCCATATCACCTCTAATAAACCTAGGGACAGATTTATATAAAGGTTTTAGAATTGTGTCAAGCAATTTGCTTAGTCTTTGCTTAGTAATTTAAGATCAGATGGTCTGGGAATCTAACACGTGCTTGAAAGCGTTAAGAACTGAAAGCGCTTGCACATCAATAAAAGCAAAGCCCACACACATTTTGTGAAATCTCTTCCCAAAGGTTAGTGTCTTTCGACTTTCTAAAACGGTTCTCTTCTCAATCTTAACTCTGAGAAAAAATCTTCTCTCCAAATACATATATATATCTAGCTTCCTGGTAATAAATCGATATTAATTAATCTATGATTTTTTACCCTATGTTTTAATTATATATTTATATATATATATATATATATATATATATATATATATATATATATATATATATATATTAATAAAATACAGGGTAGCAAAGAAAATTTTAGAAATTTTATTTTACCACCAGTGGTCTCGCGAGGGTAAAAAAACAGTCAATAGACTATGTATTATTCATTTAAAATACAGAGATGCCTGTAATAGGACATCTAACCCGCTAGAAATAGCAGCAAGACTACATACCACAAAAAGTAGGGATAATTTCGAAAGGGAATGAAAAATAAAAACATTTACCGATCTATATTCTGTACCCTGGTTTCAAGTCAATTTTAGTAAGATAAAAATTATATATCTCACAAAAGGTCGGACTATCATCAGCAGAATGACCAGACAACATTCGAGATACGAGTCAAATAGGGAGCATGGTTCATATTCGAATATCTAATTTTCCAAATTTACCGCGTATTTGCGGTTTACCTAATTCGGCAGTAAATACACAAATGCCGATTTTAAATCAGAAATTAGCCAAAAAAAATTTTTATCATTATTAATAAAATACGCGGTAAATTTGGAAAATTAGATATTCGAATATGAACCATGCTCTCTATTTGACTCGTATCTCGAATGTTGTCTGGTCATTCTGCTGATGATAGTCCGACCTTTTGTGAGATATATAATTTTTATCTTACTAAAATTGACTTGAAACCATGGTACAGAATATAGATCGGTAAATGTTTTTATTTTTCATTCCCTTTCGAAATTATCCCTACTTTTTGTGGTATGTAGTCTTGCTGCTATTTCTAGCGGGTTAGATGTCCTATTACAGGCATCTCTGTATTTTAAATGAATAATACATAGTCTATTGACTGTTTTTTTACCCTCGCTAGACCACTGGTGGTAAAATAAAATTTCTAAAATTTTCTTTGCTACCCTGTATTTTATTAATAATGATAACAATTTTTTTTTGGCTAATTTCTGATTTAAAATCGGCATTTGTGTATTTACTGCCGAATTAGGTAAACCGCAAATACGCGGTAAATTTGGAAAATTAGATATTCGAATATGAACCATGCTCTCTATTTGACTCGTATCTCGAATGTTGTCTGGTCATTCTGCTGATGATAGTCCGACCTTTTGTGAGATATATAATTTTTATCTTACTAAAATTGACTTGAAACCATGGTACAGAATATAGATCGGTAAATGTTTTTATTTTTCATTCCCTTTCGAAATTATCCCTACTTTTTGTGGTATGTAGTCTTGCTGCTATTTCTAGCGGGTTAGATGTCCTATTACAGGCATCTCTGTATTTTAAATGAATATATATATATATATATATATATATATATATATATATATATCGTTTTTGGATTTCGCTTGCAAGATTCTTTATGTGAGTTCGTGTGTTGAAGTATATTCTCTTGTGTCTAGGGAGAGTCATTCTCTTTTAGTGCCTTATAATCTTTCCAACTGTTGTTAACTCTGCTTGCAAGATGCAGCGAAAATTTTAGAAAAATAAATAAGTAAATGAGTGGAAATTTTACCGGTGAGTGTTATATTATAAGGCATTCAAATTAAAAAGAATGACTCTCCCCAGACACAACAGTGTATAAATATGCACACACACACACACACACACACACACACACACACACACACACATATATATATATATATATATATATATATATATATATATATATATATATATATATATATATACATGCATGCATGCATGCAGACAGATGAATAGATAGATAGTTGCGTATGTATGTCACGGCGTGTGAATGTGTGTATATATATACACGCACACAAATTCTTAAACACATGCAAATAGAATAACATACACAAACATACATTTGTGATAGATGTATGTGTGTGTATGCATGTATGTATGTATATATGTATGTATATAATAAGTATGTTAACATTGCCGTGAAGGTTGGCGCATATTCACATTCATACACACACATATATACG
>NC_142934.1:64674501-64679501 GCF_046866305.1 Octopus bimaculoides | reverse complement strand
AAAAGCTACGTATGTTTGTGTGCATCTGTCTTACTATATGTATGTGACTGTCGTCACATTTTGTATATAAATGTGTATGTACCTGTGAATCTGTGTGTGTGTTTCCGTGTTAGATACGTTATTAAAAATACACATATCTACACATACATATACATATATGACGACTGACAAAAACAATGAGGGGAAAAGCTATGTATGTCTGTGTGTCTGTCTTATATGTATGTGAGTGTATGTGAGAGTGTATGTGTGTGTATACGCGCGCGCGCGTGTGTGTGTTGACTGACATAATGAAGGGCTGAAGGTGAAACTCTTGACAAAAAACGGATCTTGTTCAAAACGGGGGCACCAGTATTTTCTTAACGAAACACTTTAAAACTTGGGACACTGGTAGAATGTGTCATATAAAACATCTTTTTCTCTTAGTCTTCTTAACAAGAAAACGTACATCGCAAGTTATTTCATGTTAAAGTTGTCGTATTTCTGTAATTTCAACCAATGACTGACGTCCATTCAGCCGAATTCATTAAGTGCTGACTACGTAAACAAACGATTCTCAAACGATTCTGGCGGTGATAAAATTATTATTTCCTTGTCAAAAAATGGCTGAAGCATATTGGCAGTAGCTAATAAACCTTTCTATTATAGGCACAAGGCCTGGTTTTTGAGGGAAGGAGCAAGTCAATTAGGGTTAGGGAAAACGAACACACGTGTGTTGCCTCTCTGCAAAATGTCAGAAGTAATGGAGATTAAATTCGCTTTACACCGCTAAAACTGCCAAAGGAGTAAGTGTAAACAGCTGAATACTTGTCAGTGATTGGTTGAAATTATCGAAATAAGACAATTTTTTACATTAAATAAATTCGAATACAAAAATATTTTTCTTTTCTATAACACAAAATAGATAAGTATACGAAGTTTGAAAGTCTTTCGGTACCAAAAACACTACATAAAACATAAATGAAAACTGGTGCCCCCGTTTTGAACAAGATCCCAAAAAACAATGAAGTGGCAGGTCCAAGGTATATAAAAGTACACATTTACCGTTCAATTACCAGTTAATAATTATCGCAGCAGTTGCAAGGTATTTGCAATTACATATTTATCCTTAAATTACCATTTAATACATGTGCGTAATATATATATATATATATATATATATAAAGAAATGTATCTATAATAATTATTTTGGCATTTACCATTAAATTAGTTCATATATGTGCTTGTATTTAGTTAATTTGCTTATATTTGGTTAATTTACACTGCATGCCAAAATACAGACATACTACACACATACAACTACTTAGAAAAAGAGAGATTAATATATATTTTTTCTATGTTCATGAGTTTTTGTTTACGATATTGAAAAAATATTGAGAATGATTAATGGTCAACTATGTGAAACTTATCATGAATCATGTCACAGACAAGGATTGTTAGAAAATGATTCTCACTGGGATGACCCGTTAGTTGAAGCTATTGTTTCAAGTCATCGCACTCAGTTGAGGAATTTATTTGCAATAACGTTTCACACATGTGACCTGTCCAATCCTAAACAACTATGGGAAAATCACAAGCATGAACTAGGCGAGGATGTTCTCAATCGTGCTCAAGAGAAAAAAATCAATCCTTGACCTTCAATTTAAAAAGATAAGACTTTGATACTGCTTGAGAATAACTCCATCATTTGGTAGGAAAAGATTTAAATGAGTATAGATTGCCATCTACCAACAGACAACAAGAAAATTTGTGCCATGAAATTTTTCGAGAAACTTCCTACAATTTAGATACCCTGGCACAGTTTGTCACAGAAAATGAGCCTAAGCTTCAACAATTGCAAAGGCATGCATATAATACAACCATTGATGCAGTCAAACATGAAAGAGGTGGGGTTCTTTTGGGATGAGTGCACTATGTCATATCGTGGAGCTCTAGAGGGACTTGACCGTACTCTCCAAGACATAAAATCAATAGCACGCTCGTGGGAGGAGTAACAGTTCTTGCATGAGACTTTCGTCAAACGTTGCCAGTTATATCCCCAAAGGATCAAACGCTGATGAGATCAATGCATGCTTTAAAAAGTCGTACTTTGGAGACCTGTGAAAATACTTTATCTGACAAACAACATGAGAGTACATCTACAAGGTGATCATACAGCTGGCGAATTCTCAGAGGAGCTTCTTAAGATTGGCAATGGGATATTAACATTCAACCCAAGACTTCAGCAACATGAAATTACATGCGGTCAAATGATACTTAGAGATCTTATGGATAAAGTATTTCCTAATTTATCTGTCAATTACACTAATGTAACCTGGCTATATGAAAGAGCTATGCAGGCTCCAACTAATGAAATGGTTGATAGACTCAATCATGAAATTCTTCAAAAGTTAACAGATACAGCAGAAATGACTTTTCGATCAGATAATACAACAGTCGATCAAGATCAGGCTGTTCGATGCCCTGTTGAATTTCTGAATATATTAGGTTGGCAACTAAGTTCCCGCCGTTTTTTAAAATTTAAATTTTTAAAAAGGTTTAATAAAAAAAAATAACAACTAATTAATCAATAATGTATTCACCCTTGTTGTTTACAACTTCTTCTGAACGTTCAACAAGTTTTTCAATACCTCACTGGAAGAATTCACCTGATTTCGACTCGAAAAATTGATCCAACCAAGCTCTCAATTCTGCATCAGTATTGAACGAAACTCCGCGCATAGCATTTGAAGGAGATTGAAGGAGATGGAAATCCGTTGATGCCAAATCAGGAGGGTACGGCGGGTGTGGCAGCACTTCCCAGCTATGCGTTTGAATGGCTTCCTTGGTCATATTTGGCGATATAATGGCAGGCGTTGTCGTGCAGCAGAAGAACTCCATGCTGACGATTAGGTTTTTTCTCTTGAATAGCCGTGTTGAGTCGTTTCATCTGTTACACATAGAGTTCCGCGTTGACCGTTTCGTTCCGTTCAAGCAATTCGTAATGGATAATCCCTTCCCAGTCCCACCATACGCACAACATCGTTTTACGTGGATGAAGAGCTTGATTCACCGCGGTGTCGCTTGTTTACCGGGACTAAGCCATTCCTTACGCTGCTTCATATTGATATACAGGCACCATTTTTCGTCGCCAGTAACGATTCAGTAAAGAAATCGTTGCTTGTGTCCATGAGTTGAGCGGTGACAAACAAGCAGACCAGCAGAGATTGTGGCTCGTTGATTTTTGTTGTTCTCACTTAAAGCATGCAGAACCCATGCTCCATACTTCTGAACCTTTCCCATCGAGTGAAGATGCTTCTTTATAGCAGTGTGGGGCATACCATTTTCTCTGCCAGTTCTCTTGTCGTTTGACGAGAATTTTCGTGCAAAAGTTGGTTTAATCGCTCTTCACCGAACTCAACTGGACGGCCAGAACGAGGTTCGTCTTTGAGGTCAAAATTTCCATTTTTGAACTTGACATACCAATCACGAGCGGTTATTTCAGCTGTGGCACCCTCTCCATACACAGCACAAATGTCGCGAGCAGCTTTTGCGGCCTTAGAACCTTGATTAAAAGCATTCCATTTTAATGATCTGAAAATAAACAAAAATTAACTAAAATTAACTAGAAAACAAGAACAAAATAGATTCCAAATTTTAAAAACGCAATAAATTCGTATTTGTATGTGTATGAAAGAGAGAGAGAGAGAGAGAGAGAGAGAGAGAGAGAGAGAGAGAGAGAGAGAGAGAGAGAGAGAGAGAAACAGACAGACAGACAGACAGAGACAGAGACAGACAGAGACAGAGACAGACAGACAGAGTGATAGAAAATGCATGTTAAATTAATCGCAGAATACAAACTCGAAATTTAGGAAGAGAAGAAAAATGGTAATGAAACTGTCGTCTATGCTGCTGCTGCTCTTGATGATGATGATGATGATGATGATGATGATGATGATGATGATGATGATGATGATGATGATGATGATGATGATGATGATGATGATGATGATGATGATGACGACGACGACATCGACGCTGATGATTGTGATGATGGTTGTCATGGTGGTAGTGGTGGTGGCGGGGTGATGACGACGACGATGATGAAAATAATAAAAATAATCAATTAGCATACCTACAATAGTTACCCTGCTAACCCAAAGATCTTAGATAAAATACCGCGCCTGCCAACAACACTGATAGCAATGAAGGGGTTACCCTCAGTAACAGAAACAATTAAATGATATCAGACTTTCCACTACTACTACTACTACTACTATAACCACCAACACTACCAATATCAAAATCAACATCACCGAGCCACTGAGGAAGCCCCTTCTAAAGCATATATTTCATCAGCGCCCCTTGGTAAATTCGGTCAGAACTGATACACTGAAAAACTTTAAATTTTTCTTATTCTCCCCTTCTTCTTCTTCTTCTTCTTCTTCTTCTTCTTCTTCTTATTATTATTATTATTATTATTATTATTATTATTATTATTATTATTATTATCATTATTATTATTATTATTATACGAAAACTCACAGCTTATTTTGCTGGCTATGATGGAAAGTGTCAGCTGTCTACAGCCAGCAAACTAAGGTGACACTTATTTTACTGGTCATCATCATCATCATCATCATCATCATCATCATCATCATCATCATCATTACTATTATTATTATTATTATTATTATTATTATTATTATTATTATTATTATTATCATTATTGGGTGAGAGAGCAGTGCATGCTGTCTAAGTGATACTGGGGTAAAATATATGAAACCCAGTATACTCATCATGACTACCTGTCTGATAATAGTACACCAGACATATGCATCCCAACTATATGTGCGCGACATGGTGATCTCATATCAAGTTAAACAGCGCATGACGTTGCAGGTGGGACCCAGTTAGAATTTTCTTCAGGTCGAGAAGCCCATCCCGTTCAAAAGGTCCCTGAATAAGGGTTGTTTAAGGAAGTTGAACGAAACACCCATGTTTCCAGAGGTGAATTATTCAAA
>NC_142934.1:64652001-64669501 GCF_046866305.1 Octopus bimaculoides | reverse complement strand
AAGACCTATATTTAGATTGCAGGCTTCTATGCCTCTATGAACAATAGCATCTAGATGTATGTTCTATATGTGTGAATGAGTCCGTGTGCGCGTGCGTGCGTATGTGTATATATGTATGTATATACATATATCTATATATAGATGGGTGAATATGTATGTATGTACGTGCTTGCGTGTATATATATATATATATATATATATATATATATATATATACATACATATATACATACATACATATATACATGTGTGTTTGTGTGTGTTTTTTGTGTGTATGTGTGTGTGTGTGTATGTATATATATGCACACATATTTGTATGTGTGTGTGTATATATATATATGCACACACATTTGTATGTGTGCGTGTGTGTGTGTGTGTGTGTGTGTGTGTGTGTGTGTGTGTGTGTAACATGCTTATACATACATATATAATGACTGATGGTAGTCTTTCGTAGTTCTAGTAAATGGTTCTGCAGTTTCTTACTGAACGACCTGCACAATTAAATTTTTTTTTTTTATGGTGATTGAATGTATGTTCTGCATATTACATTAGCTTACTTAGCTTACTCCCTGCATCAAGTCGCAGATCAATGTGGGATGAAGTATTTTGCTTAAGAACACAACGCACCACCTGGACCGGGAATCAAAACCGCGATGTAGCGATCGCGAGTGCAGTACATTAACCATTAGGCCAGGTGCCCTGACATACATGTATATAGACAGACAGACAGACAGACAGACAGACAGACAGGCGAAGAGATTGAGACAAACAGGCAGACAGACAGATACATTGAGAGACGAGAATAATTTAAGAGAGAAATATTATTTGTAAGGAACGTCATAGAAAGAGGAGGGAAATGTCGAATTAGCTTGCGAAATAATCCAGGATGACGTAGGAAAACGAAGCAAGACAAAATGGACGTTGAGATTTTGAACAGCAAACTCTTCTCATATAAAACACGTCACTGGTGTCGTTCCATTTCCCCCCAAAAAAAGAAAAGAAAAAAGAAAAGAAAAGAGTAGTATACGTGATCAACTTCACGTAAGGATGAGAGACGATACGGAGATTTCATCAGCATCATCAATTTGTGAAATATTCTGGCAAAGTTATCTGTTTTATGAGATGTGTTTTTAAGATGGATGATGATAGAGAGATAAGGAAGAGCCGAGCGAGTTAATAGCACCATAAACGAGTATGCGTATACGTGTGTGTATAAACACATGTATGTATGTATGTATCTATGTATGTATGTATGTATTCATGTATGTATGTATGTATGTATACATGCATGTATGCATGTAGGCATATAACTATATATATGTTGTATATATGTATTTATATTTCAGCAAAAATATGTATTCATACACACACATACACATGCATATATGTATGCATGCATAGTGCTGTGTATCTAAATATGTAAATACCCCTAAATGAATATATTCATATATGTGTGTGTGTGCGTATACATACTTTACTTATATACACATACACACACACACACACACACATGTATACCTACATACAGATTGATAAACTTGATAAACAGATAGACAGATAAACAGACAGACAGGCAGACAGGCAGACAGACAGACAGACAGACAGACAGACAGGCAGACAGACAGACATATAGATAGATAGATAGATAGATAGATAGATAGATAGATAGATAGATAGACAGACAGATATAAATACACATACGAATATATACATACACACACACACACACATATATGCATATGCATCCATATATAAATACATATATGTATATATGCGCATATATGTACATATATATATGTATGCCTGTATGTACGTGCGCATGTGTTTATGTATGTATTTATGTATGTATAAAAAGGAATATTAATGACTAGTCAACAACTGAACAAGTGAGTTCCCAAAGTCGTTGGTAGCAATAACCTGAGTAGGGTAGGGGCTATGCGATTGCTTAAATAGGGGGATGTGATGTTAAAATACAATGGTAGGGCATTATATACCTCTCTACGGTTCATTTCATCCATCCATCATATTGAGAATTTACAGACGACAGAATTAAAGAAATTATTATAAAGCCTATCCTTTCTTTTAGATTTTATTGCGAGTTTTATTAAGTTCGAAGTTTTGTTAAGCTCGGGTTGGTGGCAATGAGAGAGACCGCCGAATAAGCTACGTTTGATAATTAATTTTGGCGTGTTAACTTCTGAGTTTAAATCATACCGCAGTCTATTTTACTGTTCATTTCTGCGAGGAGGTTATACTTCTCTTTTATCTTTTACTTGTTTTAGTCATTAGACTGCGGCCATGCTGGGGTATTGCTGTGAGGACGTTTCAGCCGAATGCATCGACCCCAGTACTTTTTAAAACTTCCTACTCGTTCTATCAGTCACTTTTGTCATACAGCTAAGTTACGGTGACAACAACACACCAAGACCGGTTATCAAGCGGTGGTGGGGGACAAACACATACACACGTATATACATATATATATATATATATATATATATATATATATATATATATATATATATATATATATATATATATATATATATATATGTATGTATGTATGTATGTATATATATAAAGAAAAAATTGGATTAAAAGATCCTGGCAGATATCAAGTAATCACTCAGCATAAAGGAATGAGGTCAAATTTCCAACAAGTAGATACCAGTAAACGTATATAGAATACAAAACCCAAGTAAATCCAACAGTCCACATGCAGAATTTTAATAAATTCAGAGTATTAACAACAATCAATAATATGTACAAAGAAAATTATATCTATATTTAGACCACACCTTAAAAATTCAACAATTGTTTCAATTGCATTACCATATACGTACGGATATAGGTAAAAATGGCACAAGTGAAAAAATAGCTAAAATGGCACAATAAGCTTCCTGAAATACACACTATTGGCTCGTAGTCCGTATTTTACCAGTTCCATTCGTTACTATATACATACATGCATACAGTGTCATATAAACATGTACATACATTTTTAGGTGTGTATACATTGGGTTAATGCAATATTGTATACTCCCGTATAAACGTGTGCATATATATATATATATATATATATATATATATATTCTCACGGTGAGTAAGAGACAGACAGACAGAGAAAGTGTGTGTGTGTGTGTGTGTGTGTGTGTGTGTGTGTATAGCATTACATAACGCTATACATACATGTAGCTAAGTGTATCTGAATGTAGGTTTGTGCATGTATATTTGCATGTGTGTATTTATATATATATATATATATATGTGTGTGTGTGTGTGTGTGTGTGTGTGTGTGTGTGTGTGTGTGTGTGTGTGTATGTATGGATGTGTATGTATGTATGTATGTATGTATATAAAGTTAAAACTTACTTGCAAAAAGGACGCGTGCGTTCGATCATATAATAATACAAATAATATGTGAGTATATGCATATATACGTACATGTATGTACATACCTACATCTACATGTATATATACATGCATATCTGGGTACATGACGTCACAAAAAAGACATGGACAAAAATGAAAAACAAGAATATGAACAAAGCACGGAGAACAAACTTATTTTCGGTCAACGGTAGGAACACACAGGAAAACACGTATGAATAAAACAGGAAAAGAAAAAAAGAAAAAAAGAAAGACGTATGAATAAAACAGGAAAAGAAAGAAAGAAAAAAAGAAAGACGTATGAATAAAACAGGAAAAGAAAGAAAGAAAGAAAGAAAGAAAGAAAGAAGTTTGAATCAGAACAATGCATTGAGAAAGACTGATTGGAAAGAAGAGAGAAAAACAAAAGGTGAGATAATCAATTAGAAGGAGGGGAAGCTCGGTAGAATGAAGAGGGGAACATAAGGGAAAGACAGAGAGAAAGCCATACAGAGCGTGATAGGGGAAGAGGAAACAGAAAGAAAGAGAAGCTAGAGAGAGAGACAGACAGAAGGAGAGACAGACAGACAGAGAGAGACAGATACAAAGAGAGACACAGAGAGAGGCAGACAGAAAAAGAGACAACTTGGAGAGACAGAAAGAGATAACGTAGAGAGAGAAAGAATGAGCATAGCGAGAAAGAAACCGATAATAAAAGGGTAGCTGGGTGAGTGTGTAAAAATACAATAAAAAGAAGAAAAAAGAAGAAAGGAACAGACATCATATCTGAGAGTTCAAATACTTTGATCCATTCTTCTTGTTCTATGAGAAATCATTGAGATTCCCAACATCGCCTGCCGATCGTCTTTAAACGCGGTAGGTGGCCGACTGGCTAAGGGAAGTAACTATTCACTGCTCTATGAACTTGACATCGTTTTACAATAACGGCAAGTACGAAGTGGTAGTAAATAACATTTTCCATTATCTAATTCTAGAATCTAAACTGGCGTCTGTATCGGTCTCAGACTTGTGGATTTATGGTATCTTTATGTCTGTCCGCCTGCTTTCTTTTTGTCTATCAGTCTGCTTAGAAAATGGTTGATGTCGTTTTCTTGGCTTTGATAATGTTATTGAATGACAGTTCGCTCGCGCGCGAGTGTGTGTGTGTGAGTGTGTGTGTATGTGTGTGCATGTGTGATTGTGTGTGTGTGTGTGTGCGTTTATGTGTGTGTGTACGTGTGCACGCACGTGCGTATATATTTCGATGTATTTGTGAACGGAGAATGTATTGTAGTTTTGGGGACTCTCATTTTTGTCGACATCTCTGTCTAAATATCTAATCTATAAACGACCATCTACATCTATCTATCTATCTATCTATCTATCTATCTATCTAACTTACTATCTATCTGTCTGTCTGTCTGTCTGTCTGTCTACCTGTCCGCTTGTTTATCTATCTACCTATCTGTGTGCGTGTGTGTAAGTGTGTGTGTGTGTGTGTATGTGTGTGTGTATATACAGAGGAACCCTCCGCATTACAAAAATAACATGTTCCTGAAATCCCGTAACGCGAAATTGGATAATGCTTTCCAATAGATTGGTTTTTTGGTTTTGTTTTGTTTTTAGCTTTTTTTTGTTTCTGAAAAACAAAGTGGAACAACAACAAAAACAAGCAGCATGGCTGCTTTTATGCTTAAAATACGTTAGGGAATAAGGAATAATATCTTACCACAAAAGATGTCGACTACTGTGTTGAGAATGTTAGTGGTGAAATGAGAGTTACTGAGAGGATAAGGGACACTATTTTCTCTCTTATCGTTCATAATCATCAATATCTACCCGGCAGAATCAAGCTTTAATTAATAGTTCAAACAAATTACATTCTTTTATTCTTTTACTTGTTTCAGTTATTTGACTGCGATCATGCTGGAGCATCGAGTTGAAGGGTTTTAGTCGAAGAAATCGACCTCAGGACATATTTCTCAAGCCCAGTACTTATGCTATCGGTCTCTTTTGCCGAACCACTATATTATGGGAACATAAATACAATCAGTTGCCAAGCAGTGATGGTGGGGACAAACACAGACACAAACACACACCCCGCGCGCGCGCACACACACACACGCACTCACACACACATACACACACACACACACATATATATATGACTGGCTTCTTTTAGTTTCCGTCTACCAAATCCACTAAATCCACTCACAAGGTTTTCGTCGGTCCGAGGCTGTAGTAAAAGTCACTTGTCCAAGGTGCTACACAGTGGGACTGAACCCGGGGTCATATGGTTTGGAAGCAAGCTTCTTACCACCAAAAAATAGCCCATCATATTCTATTGTCTGTGATAATCGCTGAGCCAGAAGCTCAATTCTAGGTTTATACCATCTGGCTGGTTTAGAGGTAAAAGACTCCTTACACTCGTTTCTCAACTCCATCCATATTGTTAAACCTTCGTCTCTGTAGGAAATGAGCCATAACTCGGAAACAAGTGGTAATCTGATACTGCAGGATCCGAATTGTAGAAACTGTCAGGCAACGCTTCTAGCCCTTCAAGTTCCTCAAGTTTGCGCTTGGTCATAATAGCAGTGTGTGCTGAGGGATTGTCATGTAGGATTGCGCGTCTTCGATTGACCAATGCTGAGTAGCGAGCTTTCAAAGTATCATATACTCGCTACAGTTGAGCATAAAATTTAGTGTTCAGAGCGTGACCATCGGGGACAGGCTCAAAATGCAACACCATCTTGAAATTCCACCAAACACACAATATGACCTTGTGTGGAAACCACTCTTGTTTGATGAAAGGTTCTAAAACCTGACCAGAACGAAGCTACTCATTTCTCTTATTAAGATTACGAAAATAGATTCATTTTTCCTCCCCAGTTATAATTTGACGCTGAAAACGGGCATCTCAAGAATTTGACGGTAGTCGTTTGCAAATATTCACTGGTCGTTTAGGCTGGTCCTTGATTTGTTGATGAGGAGCTTCTCGACAGTTTCTGTTCACAAGGAAGAGCTTATGGAAGTGTCGATTGAAGATGTTTTGTGAATGACCAATTTCTACTGACAACGTACGAGCGCTTGTGCTCGGCGTTTGTTCAACCATTTCAAGCAAGGCCTGATCCTCCACAAGAGGTCTCTCTAACTTTGGTTTGTCACGAGGCTGGTGACACCTTCCTTGAAGACTGAATCAGTTTTGTGCCACACGTTCGTTGACAGTTCCTGGGCCTTCCATATTATTTTCTCTCAGTCCTTTTTTCCACAGGTAGTGTAGAATGACTCTAATTTCAATTTTTCGCCACTCATTATCAAAGTTGTAAAATAAGGAATGAACAATTAATGTCTACATGTTATATATGAAAACAAAGAAGAAACAATTCAACATCGATTGAACAATAAGTTGGGTCAAATTAATATATCATGGAGAGGATCCGGACAAAACCCACCTAGGACAAAGTTCCCCTAAGACAAAACCACCCTAGGATAAAACTATATGCATCATGGAAATTCAATTTGTCTAACATCAGGGAAAATCCTAAAAAACTTTGACTCAACCTAGTAGGAAGAACTTATCCAAAACTGCGTGATATTTATCATGCATCATTTTTCTGTGCAGCTCTGTGTAAGAACTGAACTCATTGTAAACTCTTCTTATAGCTTTTGTCATGTTCACGACTACGGAGGCTGTTATCCGCAAAAAAAACTTGCAAGCTTTCCTCTATAAGTGTCAGCCTTTTTAGGAGTTGGCGGAATTTACGTACTCTCGTGTATTTTCGGTTTGCTCTCGTTCTAACAGCTTCATCTTCGTGTTAGAGAAAATCTTCTCTATGGTACTTTAGCAACCCTACAGCATAATCCTCTATCAATTCTTCATGTGTGTGTGTGTATGAGTGTGTATGTGTGCGCGTGCGTGCGTTCTTTCATATATATATATATAGATAGATAGATAGATATAGATATACAGGGTGAGTGAAAAGTAAGTAGGCATTAAAAATTGATAATAAAATCCATATTCCTTTTACAAATTTACTGAAACAAATTATATATGTTCTTTATTACACGACAAAATGAAAGTAAAGCACCAGTGGCGTCAACCAGTTTCTTCTAATGGCCAGGTATGGAATCAACGACCTTCTGAAGAACGTCGTCTGGGATATCATTGGGAACCTCCTGAATCCGTGTCTCCAAGTCCTCCAGTATGCGAGGTTTTGTCTTGTACACTTCCTCTTTTGTGTAACCTCACAGGTAAAAATCACATGGAGTGAGACCTGGAGTTTTTGGGAGTTCTGGACTTCTGCTATCGCAGTCTTCAGGTTTTAGCTCCTGCACGTAATGGGGTTTCCACGGACGAAAACTCAATACTTTATGCAACACAATAGGTATTATGTGTCTTGTTATTCCACTTTCACAAGCTACGAAAGGTGTTGAGTTTTGCGGTCTGCGATTAAACATTTCCTGCACTGTTGCCATGTTCTCCACTGATCGAGATATGGATGAATGGATGGCCACTTCTTCTTGCATCTTTTACTGCTCGTGATCATCGGTTTTGCATGACAGCTTTTTATTGTCTCCGGACGTAGTATTGCATGCTTACCTTTCCATGCACGCCACCATCTCTGAACCAAAACAATGGAGTTCCACATTTCATAGCATGCTGCTATCTTAGCTTACTCCTGAACAGTCAAGTGACCGGCCATCTGGAAAATAAGAAATAAGACAGTAAGAAAATAAGAAATCCCCATTAGTGTTGCCTGTTTGAATAATGTTTTCGTCATGACTTCAATGATACTAAAAGTTCTATAAGCAATTTCTAATGCTTAGTGACTTTCCACCCACCCTATATATATATATATATATATATATATATACAATACATGCATACATACATACATACATACATACATACATACATACATACATACATACATACATACATACATACATACATGCATACATACATACATGCATACATATATATATATATATATATATATGAATACGCATATATGTATACACATGCGCACACACATACATACACACACATGTATAGTATATGTATTATATGTAAAATATGTATGTATGTATACGTATGTGATTGTGCTTAATTTGAAGCAAATTTGTGGTGGCTTACTGTCTAATAACTGAGATTCGATAATTGGAAAGCAAGTAAAATGCTGTTGATAGACAGATATAAAGACGTTAATAATTGTATAGATCTATGTAATATGATAATCTGAACATATGACGGTAGTATTATTAAACTCTTGGGAAATGTGTTAATTCTTTGTAGACGCTGTTGACAGCTAAATCTCAGATATTGTAAATCAGTACAAGGTTATATACTTGATTCAAAGTAAAGAAATTGTATGATATCAGACACTATAAGCACCAAACTTTTTTTCTCTTTTGTGTCTAGAGTCGCGAGAAAAGAGTAATGGTAGAACACGAAGCAAATATTGTCTGCCATCTAAGGTGGTGCTAAGGTTTTTAATGTAATGAGCTAAAAAAAAAAAATGAACCTTAGTTTCACACTGTGGGGAAAGATAGATATTAGTTTAATGATAATTATTGTCAATATACATAGCTGTGAGTAGGGACATCTCTAAAATTGTCATTAAGTGAAATTAAATACTGGAATATAGTAGGGAGTGTGTCCTCTTCGTTATGAGTACAGTGGAAACAGCAGACATGTTTCAGAAGTATTAGACCTCTTCAGTAATTCATAGTATTTATAAATACTTAATAGTGTTTAGATCATTAGACGTAAATATTTCTAGTTTTCCAAGTGGCGTTTTACAAATACTCCTTTCTATGTTTTGTGTGAAGCTAATTTTATATGTTGGTATATTATCGTATTTTCGTATACTATACCAGCCAGGACATACCATTTTTTGTTTAGATATTTGAGCCAACCAGCCCACTCATGTAAGTTTTTTTATTACTAAAAAAGGCGAGCACTTATATATAAAAAAAAAGTTGTACCGTAATTTGATGCAACATCAATCTTGTTTCATCTTCCTGATTACACAATGCACTAATCATACGTTAATTCCACCCCGGGAAAGTTTTTGTTTTTCTGGAAATGTGTAAATATTATACCTAATTTAAATATCACAACCCCTCCAAACTTCCGTCGCCTTTCAAAGTCCTCCTTAACTCTTTGAAATCTTTTGTGAGTTTACAAGCCTCCACTCCAGCAGAACTTTACCGCCCAGGTTAATAGCAACTGTACTGGGTGACTGACAGATACATATTTAGAGATTTGGTGAATTACCACAGAAAGGCGTTGAAACTTAAATATGCAAGTCCCTGGATAATTGCGTCTCCGTCATTGTCTCATTTCATTGACGTATTAAAAGAAAGGTTAATATCATTGAAGTTAATCTTTTATCTGTCATTTCATGATTCGTGGTATATATTATCTGTGTATAGATTTCTTGTGACATTGCTAGTTTAGCAGTGTGTAATTGAATAATCTGTAGGAAAGTAAATGAAGATATGAAGAGATTGGGTTAAACTTTAGAGAATATGGTTACATTTTTTAAAGTGGTCCCGTGTTAAAATGTTTGTAGCATATCGTTTGCTAATCACCATACATTCATAATTTATTCCTTGTGACTAGAAGTAGTATACTGATCTCATACTTTTGATAATTGTAGGTTATCTAGTCATAATTTTAACCATTACAGAACTCGATTATCAGTCTACTAAGGAAAAGCACTACCATGTGCACTAATTCATCACATGAATTTTTTAATAGTTTGAAAAAGGTATATGCATATTTAATTATTAACTTTATCGCACTAGTATTTAAAACTATTGTAAGCATGATATGACGCTAAACTTCCAAATGAACCTGTGCCTCTAGCTATAATGATATTGCAGCCTTCTAATACCCCATCATTCTAAACGAAACATAAGCAGCAGCTAATTAAAATGTGCAAGTGTTTAACCCTTTTCTTGTCCAAAGCATCTTCATAAATTTCTTCTAAATGGCCGTATTGTTTTAAGACTTATAGTTAGCCCTTGTTTCATGTTGAAAGTAATATAAAGTTTTATTTTCATAAGGCCAAAGGTAGTCATATACGATTCACGGACGATAGGGAAATGTGTTCTACGTATCAAATGTGATATACAGGACAGATAAAGGGGTTTAGTGTTGGTTATAGAGTGAGAAGCTATCTGGAAACTTGCTTCTGAATTCTACCTCATACTTAACGTCGTCTTTGTTTATCATTGGATTTGGAATCTGCTTTTGTTTGAGTACTTCGATATAATGACTAGAGAACAAGTATCCTTTCCATGTTAATTTGCAATATGTTGTTGTTGGCACTCCGTCGCTTACGACGTTGAGGGTTCCAGTTGATCCGATTAACGGAACAGCCTACTCGTGAAATTAACGTGCAAGTGGTTGAGCACTCCACAGACACGTGTACCCTTAACGTAGTTCTCGGGGATATTCAGCGTGACACAGTGACAAGGCTGATCCTTTGAATTACAAGAAGTAAGAGTAAGAGAAAGTTGTCGTGAAAGAGTACAGCAGGGTTCGCCACCATCCCCTGCCGGAGACTCGTGGAGCTTTAGGTGTTTTCGCTCAATAAACACTCACAACGCCCGGTCTGGGAATCGAAACCGCGATCCTATGACCGCGAGTCCGCTGCTCTAACCACTGGGCCATTGCGCCTCTACTATTTGCAATATACTGAGATAACTATCATCAGCAGCACATAAGCCAAACCAAAGCCCTACAAGAATAGTATCACAGAAAAAAGTGTTTTAAGAAACTGTTTAATTACTGCTAATTGATCGAAATGTACACTTCAATTATTGTTTCCGTTTCAAAATTGCATAGCTTCGATGAATATCTATGATCAATCAATCTATTGTAAAACATAAATTGCTTCTTCCGCTAAAGAAAAGAAAAATGGAAACCACTATGTTACTTTTCACAGAAAGTGTGTTGGGGTGGAGAGAAGGATACGAATTGATGAGCGAATCATAACAAAACTTTATATTAAAAATCGGAAAGGAATAAACTTCATTTTAACCCAGAAACTAAACGTACAATGAGTTAATGTCCGATGGTGGTCATATATGGAACACGACTACGTGACAGAAAACTTCTACTACGCATCAGGCAGAACATCACCAGTCTTAACGGTGATTTATCCAGTGAAGAAATACAATGATTTGTAATGATTTATAACAGTAAACTCCCTGTGTTCGCATTCTTTAAAAATCAATGATTTAACAGATGTGAGAAAATACAGCTATTATTTATAGTAATTGTTATAAATTCATGGTACATATTGCAAAACGTTTGGCTTTATCTGTTAATTCATCAAGTAACTGGTTTTATGATAACTTTTCAATGTATGCTGGAAATACAAAATAGATGAAACCCCTGAATCTTTTACAAAACTTTAATTTACCTAAACTCAGAGTGACCATGTTTTCATATTTTTTATACTTATTCAAAATAAATGACTTTCAACATTGTACATCTGCAACAGAATTGCTACAAATAACGTATGCAGTCTTCATTTAATTTTATAAAGAAATAATTATCTGCCCAGTTTTATTCGAACAAATAATTAACGATGTTACTTACTGTTATTAATACAAAAGCGACGAGCTGGCAGAATCGTGGGCACGCTGGACGAAATGTTTAGCGGTATTTCGCCAGTCTTACGTTCTGAGTTCAAATTCCTCCGAGGTCGACTTTGCCTTTCATCTTTTCAGGGTCCGATAAAATAAGTACCAGTTGAATACTGGAGTCGAGGTGATCGACTCATCTCCACCTCCCACAAGCTGCCCATGTGGCAAACATTTGAAATAGTTATTTATTAATATAAACTATTGCAGAAAGGCTCACTTTTATGCACTTTAAAATAATAATTGAAAAAGATTTAAAATAGGAAAAAAAAAAGAGGCCAACGAACCTTTGAATGCTTAATGTTAATTAGGTGTAGAAGTTGATCGGCTTCTGGCTAGATTAAAAGTGACGCCTTATTCCTGTTAGATTATATATTATATTGGGTAGAGAGAAAAGTACACACACACACGTGTGTGTGTACACATATGAGTAGATATGTAACATTTATATATATATACATATATTAGCGTGTGTGTGTGTGCTTAATGTTGCAATTTTGCGCCTCTAAACTTCACGTCTTCAATCTTGGAATGACAAAGAAACCATTCATAGGGATATTTAAATGGAGGCATTTGATTGGATACATTTATTTGTAAAATCAAATCAAATAGAACAGTTCTGATGCAAATCATCTTATTAAATAAATAAATAAAAACTCAATTAAATAGATAGATAGATAATAAATATAATTAAGGGATCAGCAAAATATTTGCTTCACCATATACCGAAGTTTAGAAAATAGCAGCTAAAAAAGCTGAGAATCTCACAGATAGCATCACTTGTAACTCACTAGATAGATAGATAGATAGATAGATAGATACGTAGGTAGGTAGGTAGGTAGAGAGATAATAGACATACAGACAGACAGACAGACAGACAGACAGATAGATAGATAGATAGATAGATAGATAGATAGATAGATAGATAGATATCTTCTTTCATTCTAATATTCTTTTACTTGTTTCATTGGCTTATTCGAGATCTACTTACTAATTGTACTAATTGTATCGGCTCTTTCTCCGGAGGCACTGCGTTATGGGGACATAAACGGACGAACACCAGTTGTTAGGCGTTCAGCGATAAACACCGAAACAAACAAACGAGATGTATATATACTATATACGAGGGCTGCACAAAAGAAACCAGAATATTATCTTATTCACTTAGTTTTACATGTTTGCACTTTTGCCACCTTCGAAGTATTCTGCTTTTGAAGCAATGCATCGGTTCAGGCGCGTTTTCCACTATTCAAAGCAGTGCTGGAATTCTTACGAAGTGGTATCTTTTAAAGCCTTCGTCATTTTTTTTCTTCATCTCTTCCACATCTGCAAATTCCGTAGCACCTGCGTTCGTCACCAGTAATGACCTTCGGAAAAAGATCCGGATCAACTTCCAACTGTTCTTTTAATTCACGACACGCATTCAGTCGTGGCTGCTTTTGATCTTCCGTGAGCAAGCGAGGCACAAATTTTGCTGCAACTCTTTTCATTCGCAATTCCTCGCAATTCGTTTGCAGGAGCTCTAGGACAAACCAGTCATATCAGGAAGTTCGTCAATTGTTCAGTGATGGTCTTCAAAGATCAATTCATAAATTTTCATGTTTTCATTCGTTCGGGATGTCGGCGGATGCCCTGAACGAGGTTGGCCTTCAATCGACAAGTAAACATTCCTAAAGCGTAGAAACTGCTCATAAACTTGCGTTTTGCTCATGGCAGTGCCATTGTAAGCTGTTTGAAGCATGACACTGAAGCCGCCGTTTCCTTTAGCAGAAAACAGAATCTCACGGAAGCACGCTATTCCTTCATTTCAGCCATCGCAAAAATCGACGAACAGGGAGAAAACACTGCAAAACAAAGACGCACTACGTGGCAATACGACCGCACCTATCAGCAGAAGCCTGAACTACACCGGGTTAACCCTACGTTTCCGGTTAATTTTGAGTACCCCCTCGTACATATATATATATTTTTTTTTTTATAGTTTTAGTTTCAACTTAGAGCTGCGGCCATGCTAATGCGCCGCCGTGCATATATATATATATATATATATATATATATATATATATATATATATATGACCGTGCCGTTGTTTGCAAGCATTTCGTAATGGATTATCCCTTACCAGTTCCACCAAACACAAACCATTGTGTTGCGTGGCTGCAGCTCTGGCTTTGCTCGACGTGCTGATTGCTTGTCGGAATTCAACCATTCTTTCCTCTTTTTGTTTTAACCTCAGATCACCAAGTTTCATATATATATATATATATATATATATATATTTATATACACGCACACGCATGTATACATAAATATGTCATTATGGGTACATTAAATTATACATCAACAAATTTGCACAAAACCTAAAGATACTCGCTTTGACAAAAAAAAGAAACAGACGCGGATTCTCCAGATCCAATCTATTGGTGGCACAGTGAAGATTTGTAAGACATTCAAAACATATTCCATGTGAGATTCTTATATGAATAGATGCACACACTTGGGTGCATGCATCGACAGTTCAACCAAAGCACCAACTCAGTTACATATTCACAAATAGCGGGAACTCTCTTAACTCAAATAATCTTGTCGTTTTGTTAGCGACCGGTTTGTAGTGACTCAAGAAGCCTCTGAAAAAGAACTCAAAGAAAAATCATACGTACATACATACATACATACATACATACAAACGTGCATATATGCATACTTACATATATACATGCGCGCATGCATGCATGCATGCATACATACATACATACATACACACACACACACACACACACACACACACACACACACAGCGGCGGCGGCTGTAATAGTAATGGCGGCAGCGGCAGCAACGGTGGTGATGGTAGTGGTGGTGTGGTGTGGTGATGGTAGCTAAGGGGAAGGAATTAAGTGCAGAAAAAAAAAGACTGAGATAAATATATAATCAAATGTCTGGGAGGTAAATTAAGGTGCGTAGCTATTTGACATCACTGTGACAATGTATCCAGTGTGTTAATGTATGTTAGTGTGTGTAATTGTGCGTATGTGTATAAGATATATGTATATATATTGCATGGAGGAGGCAGCGTTTAGGTGAGGAGGGTTAAGCTTTGTTGTTTCGGCGATGAGAGGAGGAGGAGGAGGAAAACATTGAAAATAATGAGGGCAAACGGTAGATGGACAAGGCTTTGGGAAAAACAAGAATGGAGGCAGAGTGGCGGCGGTGGTGATGGCGGCGATGTTGATGGCGGCGGGGACGACGGTGGCAACGGTGGCGGGAACAACGGTGGCGGCGGCGGCGGCGGTGGCGGTGGCGGTGGTGGTGGCAGTGGCGGTGGCGGTGGTGGTGGGGGTGATGGTGGTGACGACGACGACGAGAACGATGACGACGATGACGAAAACGACGACGACCACCACCACCACCACCGCCACCACCACCACCACCGCCACCACCACCACCACCACCGCCACCACCACGATGACGAGGGAGATATGGATAACCGGAGTAGTGACAGAAAACAAATGTACCAGATGATCAGTGATGATATACAGCGAAGACGGGATCATTATCTCTTTATCACGTACCTACTTAACTTGCCTAACTATCAGCCCCTTCCACTGTATCAAAAGTCTCGTGGGAAACCGGAGATGACAGCAAAGAAGCGATCTAGAAAAAGATATATAGGGGAATCACTTGGTCTTAGAGGTTGGGAACGATTTGATTTGTTACCTTTTGGAATTTGTCTCATTAATCCATCTTATTTGTTGTGCGCATTTGCTTGTTCGTTTATGAGTGTGTGTGTGTATGGATATGCATCGCTATGTATGTATATATATGTATACATATATGTATATAGACATATATGTGTATATCTGTCTGAGTATTGTGTATGGGTGTGTGTGTTTCGGTGGATGTATATGTATGTCTATATATGTTTACGTATACATATATGCGTGTGTGTGTGTGCGCGCGCGTATTCGGTTGTCAGATAAATTCGTTTGATTTTTTTTTTCCATTCATTTTAATCCTTATTTTTCATCAGCAATTTTAACAAACCTGTTAATGATATAATCTCCATTGTCAATGATTTCTTGCCAACGTTGTATTAGATTATCAATACTTTGACGATAGAAATCATTGAGTTCTGGCTTGAAGAATTCATCGAACCGTGTTTCTAGCTCCTCATCGTTGTTGAACGAAACATCTCACAGACTATTAGAGAGTGGCCAAAAAAAAAAAGAAAAGGTATTCATCCGAAAGTGTTATATCAGGATGGGTGTGATAGAACTTCTCAATCGACCAAATTTGCGACATGAAGGCAAGTGTTGTGTTGAGTGAAGGAGCATGACGTGTCGCCGGTCGAATTGTCGCGTTAAGCCGGTGCATTTGCGGAACGTAAAGCCCTGCACTGACCGTGCCGTTGTTTGCAAGCATTTCGTAATGGATTAGCCCTTACCAGTTCCACCAAACACAAACCATTGTGTTGCGTGGCTGCAGCTCTGGCTTTGCTCGACGTGCTGATTGCTTGTCGGAATTCAACCATTCTTTCCTCTTTTTGTTTTAACCTCAGATCACCAAGTTTCATTGCCGTTGACAACGCGTTAAGGAAATCTCTGAGTCCACGAGTAGTCCGATGTTAAACGAGCAACTGCGACAGAGCAACGCCGGAGTTTTTGGCTCAATGCGTGTGGCATCCCTGCACCAAGATTTTGGACCTTACCCAACGAATGATGGTGATGGGCGACGGTATCATGAGAGCGTTCCGTGTGTTAAACCAGTTCCCCATTGGGAATATATATATATATATATATATATATATATATATATATATATATATATATATATATATATATATATATAAGAAAGTTAGGGGCTGTGAATCCAACCCACTAAGGGATAATATCTATCCAATATACTGTCCTTTTAGTAAACAAATAAACAAGTAAATTGACATAATACAATGTCTGCAAGTTGATGAATACCACTTATTAATTCCCTCCATTTTCTTATTGCTATATATATGTATATATATATATATATATATATATATATATATATATATATATATATATATATATATATACATACATATATATATATATATATGGGAGAATATACAAATAATAACAACAGACGAGGACAGGTGGTGTAAATAACAAAAGTATATATTAGTATGACGCTCGGGAATACGGAAAGTCTTTGACGTTTCGAGCTACGCTCTTCAACAGAAAGAATACGGAGACAAGGAGAAAAACACGGAGAAAAAAAATTGAATAGTGTTCAGTCAACGGTCAATAGTGTTCAGTCAATGGCCGATCATAACAATGGCTGACCGGAAGTTAGAAATTCTTATTTCAGGAGAGCTAAGAAAGGGGGAGATAACAAACGGTGATCGGGAACGAGGGGCTGTGTGTGGGAGGTAGACTGCTGGTGATCTTGACGTATGTAGTGTGAAAATGGGGAAGGGAGAAAGGGAGAAAGGGA
>NC_142934.1:64642001-64647001 GCF_046866305.1 Octopus bimaculoides | reverse complement strand
TATATATATATATATATATATATACACACATACATACAAATACGATAATGATCATAATCTTTTTTTATTAACCACTGAGGGTTCATATAAAAGATTGAGGGGACGATACAGTACAATACAAAAAAGAGTGGGATTGGAACGTGTAAATAAAGGAAAACAATAAAAGTTATAACAATTAAATCTCCAAAAAGAGGGAGACTTCAAAGGGCTGCTCGTAGAAACCCCACAAAAAACCACGATCGCCCTGACCTCTAAGGCATTACCTTCTTCTTTTCGTCCAACCTTGATCTAGAGCCGCATGCTTAGAATAAGCCCGTTAACTCGGGCCATTCGCGCTATATTCATCCACCTTTAAACAGAATTGCTGGGAAGCAGCACTTCACACTCTATCCCCATTTTCCTTTTCACGTGGAACTTGAAAAAGTTGATGAGGGTTTGGCCAAAAAAGGAAGTGTCTTTCTTCAACCTTTTCAACCTGGTCCACTACGCAACGTCTTTCGCTTAGGCCACAAGACAAAGTAACACTGCCAAAGGAAGGCGGCTGAGCGATCTTCACAATGGACTCCGCCGATAGCCGGATTCGTCCTACACGCCACAGCAGGTGTTTGATATAAACCCATAAGTCGGGCAATGCTAGAGCACTTGACTAGATCATGCAGAACAGTTTCATATTTCTTTATTGCACACAAGGGACTAAACATAGAGGGGGCAAACAAGGACAGACAAAGAGATTAAGTCGATTGCATCGATCCCAGTGCGTAACTGGTACTTAATTTATCGACCCTGAAAGGATGAAAGGCAAAGTCGACTTCGGCAGAATGTGAACTCAGAACGTAACGGCAGACGAAATACCGCTAAGCATTTCGCCCGGCGTGCTAACGTTTCTGCCAGCTCGACGCCTTCACTTTTCGTCACTCAGCGCGCATCTCGAGCAGGTTCAGCTGACGGCACTTCCATGCCTGTAGTGTTTATCCTGGACTGGCAATATTCCCTGGTAATACTGCTAGGCCAGGGATTTTGGGGTGTTATTCATAGGTTCCGTGTCGAAAGTCCTCCGGAACAGACCAGCCAGCTCATTCTCGTCGATGCTCAGAGTTTCCTCGAGAACGTCATTGCACTTGTCTACCACTAACCCTCTATAGAAAGCCTAAGTGGAACTTCCACCGACCGCATTGTTCAACTGGCAAAGAGTTGTGAGCGCCTGACGACACTCAAGGTGCCAGTCTACGCTTGATCCAGGACTGCAGCTCAGTTAAAGAGACAAGCAATCGTGTCTGACAAAAGGCGACTACACGTGCTCACCATCTAGAAAATACTGGAGAACCCGCAGCCTCAGTGCATGTCAAAATCCACGGCATGCGCTGCTCTCCGTTCAATGAGTGCTGACAGCAAATGGAGAGCCTGAATAGTGGAACGCATCCCGTCCAAAGGAAGCAGAAGAGCACGCGCCCCAGTCTGGTCAGATGTAAACTGAGGCAAGGCACGACGGTCAGATGATAATATATGACGGAAGCATTGTATGCGTTCGCCACCTCTGCCCGGCCTTTCAGGGATAGCTTTCTCTCGGTCCATTTCTGGGTGAGATTGGCCACCCTGCCCGTCACCTTGTCCAAGTTCTCTATTGGAGATCTGGATCGAACCTGACCTCAAGAAAATTAACCGGTCCATCCAGCGTCCCACGACGTTATTGGACAGCATGGACCTACCTCTCCAGGCGTCGAGCTGCAGGCCTACAAACTTTTCCTGGTTAATTTTTGCTGCTGTCACCGCCTCATATTCTTTTAGAGCAGTGCCGATCAGGTGTATGTGCTTGCTGTCGAACACTATCACGGTGACATCGTCTGCGTATACCGACACAGTTCTCCCATGTCCTTGTTCGCACAGGATGCCTCTCAACGCCTCCAATTTCCGCAATATTGGCTCTAAAGCCAGTACATACAGAAGAGATGCGAATGGGCATCCTTGACGGACTGAGTGCATGATGTAGAATGGTTCCGATAAGTAGCCATTTACCCGAGCTACCGAGCAAATGTTGCTATACATAGCAGCTATCCAGCCACGGAAAACGGGACCGACACCGGCCGCCTTGAGGACGGCTACCAATAATCGGTAGTCGACCCTTTCGAAGGCTTTAGATTGATCCAAATTGATCAGAGCTCCCACCCATGCCAGCTTCCTTGCCCACATTACTATACGATACTATTATATATCGCATGAAGTGGAGGACGTCGTGGATAGATCTGCATGGGATTGCGCAGGTTTGCACACCAACAATGAGTTCCTCTACGACAAGGGCCAACCTTGGCCAAAAGTTTGAAATCAGCGTTTAGCAGTGTTATGGACCGAAAATTTACAACCTTATCCCCTTTGTTTGGGTCCTTTCTTAGCAGTGCTACTGCTCCTCGGTTCACAGAATTAGGAACTCTCCCGTTCTTCTGTCAGTTGCAGTAGATATCTGCTAAGAGCCACCATACAAATCTGGCATATAATAGTAAAGCTTGTAGGGTAGACCATCCAAACCAGGCGATTTGCCCGCCGTGTAACTCATCATTACATTCCTGATTTCCGCAGTTGTTATCGGTTTTTCGCAACACACCGCGCCGCTCTCCGATAGTCGTGCCCTGCCGTCGAGGTAGGCACTGAAGTCCATACTGCGTTCAGGAATAGCATTCGTCCAAACAAATTGGGGGAAGTACCGTTGAAATGCGGCACACATCAGCTCGGGCTTGAGCCAATGACCGATCGTGGTTTTGTGGCAACGTTGCGCCTCAATCACTCGGGTCCATCCAGCGGCTGTCGTTCCCTCTTGTCTTAAAGCACGCGCCTTAGCTCTGACAATGGAGCCTTCATATTCAGTATTGAAGAACTGGTCCAAGGCCAACCTCACCGTCAGCACGTCGGTTGTAGTGCCTCTTCTAAGTTTCTAACTAAATTCCCTTGTATTTTATTCTTTTCTGTCACTAATACCTTACACAACCTAACTGATTTTATTTTAATTGCCCTTTTTAGAGCATACCACCATTTGTTGTTGATGACTGTCCCCGTAACTTATTCATTAATCTGGTCTCTGTAAGTTTAGCACGCAGGGAGTGACGTGTTCAGCTTCCAGTAACCGGGTCCTGCCTTCTAAGGTCGACCGTACAAATCACAAATTTGTGGTCTATAGCCGAAGAGTTTGAAAAGTGGACACCTTATGCTATCCTTATCCACTGGCCTATAAAATACTCTGTCTAGATATGACCTGGATGACCCGATGCGATTCGTACAAGTCCACATTAGCACATCGTAGAAATCCAGTCGATACCTGTCAGATAGATGGAAATGTCTGAGGAGGTTTGCCAGGATTTTACCACCCTTTCTTTATCAGCTAGTCCCATACAGTCCACACATGGCTCTGAGACAGCGCTCCAATCGCCTACTAATAGTAAAGGTCGCGACGTTCCTAGGAAAACTTCCAGACGTCTGAAGAAATTCAGTTGTCCTGCTCCTGTCCGAGTATAAACAGTCACCAGTCTGAGAACACCCCCTCCCTGTCACTGCTGTTCCCATCTAGGACCACCAGCTGTCCTACTGTAAATGAGTAAGCCTGCGACCGACTGACCTACTGTCCAGAGTAATTGTTGGTCTGCCTGCATAGCCAGCAGAGTGGCATTATCCGAATGCTACAACAATGCAAAGCACATTGTAACCAGCAATGCCAAACGACATCCGACTGTCTGGTCCATATCGTGAAACGTGCGTGTGTGTACATATATACATACATGCACTCACATGCACGCACAGACGCAAACACACACTCACACACACATACATGGACATATATACATACAAACATAGGTACGTATTTGCTACAAAATTATGCATTGTCTTAGGCGATCCCACTGATGAAGTACAGATGACAAATTAATTTATTTGTTCATTAATACAGAAATTCGTGTTTGGGATTAACTGTAAATAATTGTTGTTTTCATTCTCTTTGGAATTACTTTTTTCGTGGTTTGGGTTTGGTTGCCCTCTCTAGAATGTAAAACGTCCTGTAAAGGGTCAACTCTCTGTGTATAAATACTATACACTTTTATATATGAATATATATATATATTTTAATTATATACATAATTATAACAAGGAATCGGCTTTACGCCTCACCACACACTGCAAGAAATAGACGCTAAAGCCAGCATTACCACCTTAAAATCTCCGAGAATAACACACTATATTGTAGGCGAGCAAAATAAAACTAATGAATCAACAAGGTTTCGTTAACTGCGTATAAGTTTGTGTTTCAACCTAAAAGTAAAAAAATATTTTACCTACTGCTCTCATCAGCGACAGTATTCCATAGCATAAATTTACGAGTATCTCAAAATATGCATGCGATCAGCGACATCGCATGTCCAATATCCATCCACATTCGTAAAAATATACTTCCAAGTAGAATTCACATCTTTCTTTTATACCCACGTGTAGTGTGTTAAGAACTAAACCGCAGCAAATACAGTTTCGATCATGGAGTAAATTTATTCAAATATTAATTATAATAAAAAGGTAAAATCAATAATAATTTTACCCGGTGGTCAGTGCGGAAATAAAAAAAACTCATTGGTAAATTTTACAAAATATTTTATAATTATATATATAATTATAACAAGGGATCGGCTTTACGCCTCACCACGCACTGCAAGTAATAGACGCTAAAGCCCCTATTATTACCTTAAAATCTCCGAGAATAACACACTACATTGTAGGCAAGCAATTTATTTTTACGAGTGTGGATGGATATTGGACGTGCGATGTCGCCGATCGCATACATATTTTGAGATACTCGTAAATTTATGCTATGGAATACTGTCGCTGAAGAGAGCAGTAGGTAAAATATTTTTTTACTTTAAGCTTGAAACACGATCTTGTACGCAGTTAACGGAACCTTATTGATTCATTAGCTTTCTTTTGCTCGCCTACAATATAGTGTGTTATTCTCGGAGATTTTAAGGTGGTAATAG
>NC_142934.1:64627001-64637001 GCF_046866305.1 Octopus bimaculoides | reverse complement strand
TTAACATCTATTAGATTTAAAAGTACAACATAAGTAACCTCCCTTCTTAAGATGCAATATAAGTTTCTTTAGATTTAATATATTACACTTTGGAAGGCGACGAGCTGGCAGAAACATTAGCGCGCCGGTCGGAATGCTTAGCAGTATTTCGTCTGCCGTTACGTTCTCAGTTCAAATTCCGCCAAGGTCAACTTTTCCTTTTCTTTGTTTTAGGGTCGGTAAATTAAGTACCAGTTGCGTACTGGATTCGATGTAATCGACTGGCCCCCTCCCCAAAAATTTCAGGCCTTGTGCCTAGAGTAGAAAAAATATATTACACTCGATGTTATCTTTCGTGCTCCGAGGGTTCATGTGTTATAATTGGTTCATTGGTGCAGTAGTACATTTTAATTGATGCTACTTACTGTGAAAAGGATATACCTTTGAATTTGTAAAGTAAAGGTGTTAAATTTCTTCGGTTTAGTTCAGATTTCAGATTAGTTCTCCATTCTAAATTCAGTTTATTATTGTCTGAGTTGTTTAAAGAAACAGTAGAGGAAAAAAGAGAAACGTTATTACACACACACACACACACACACATAACGCACATGCACACACAAACACATACACACACAAACACATACACATACACATATATATATCTTAAACAATAAAGCTCAAGGTCTGTGTCTGTATATATACATATATATATATATATATATATATATATATATATATATATATATATATAGAGAGAGAGAGAGAGAGAGAGAGAGAGAGAGAGAGAGAGATAGATATATATACATGTATATATATATGCATATACATGCATATATACATATACATGTATATATATACATGTATATACATACATATATATACATGTATATATACATATATATATACATATATATGCGTGTATATGAATACATATATATACACAATATATGTATGTATATATACATATATATATATGTATTTATATATGCCTATATGCAGATAATGTCTATATATATATATGTATATATATATATATATGCATATATATATATATACATCTATATATATATATTTGTATATATACATATATATATATATATGGGAGAATATACAAAAAATAACAACAGACGAGGACAGGTGGTGTAAATAACAAAAGTATATATTAGTATGACGCTCGGGAATACGGAAAGTCTTTGACGTTTCGAGCTACGCTCTTCAACAGAAAGAATACGGAGACAAGGAGAAAAACACGGAGAAAAAAAATTGAATAGTGTTCAGTCAACGGTCAATCATATATATATATATATATATATATATATATATATATATATATATCTACATATGTATATATATTACATATATATATATGTATATATAAATACATATATATATATATTTATATATACATATATATGTGTGTGTGTGTGCCTTTGTTTGTACCCCCCCTCATCACCTGACTATCAATGTTGTTGTAATTACGTCCCCATAACTTAGCAGTTTGCAAAACACACCGATAGAATAAGTACTATGCTTGCAAATAATAAATCCTGTTGTCAATTTCTGCGACTAAAAGTGGTACTCCAGCATGGCCGTAGACACCTCACCGAAGCAAGTAAAAACTATGCCATTTTAATCCTGAGCAACGCCGAGTATCTCTACTAGTAAATATATATGTATATATGTTAGTTACACACATGTACACGCATATATACGTGTATATATATATATATATATATATATATATATATATATATATATATATATATATATATATATATATATATATATATATATATATATATATATATATATATACGTATATGTGCGTATATGTGCGTGTGCATGTGTGTAACTAACATTAAAATTTATAAATACTTAAATTGATAATTTTGATACAATTGTCTCTTAATTTCTTAATTTATATGCATAAAAATATGAGACTTAGTTAAACATATAAAGAAAAATATAACGTACCTACATAACTTCTAAAAACAGTACGACTGTACTATTCTAACTCAACAATTAATGTAGTATTCATGATATTGAAGGAAACAATGTGATACGTTTTGAAACAATGTTGTTATCTAATCAAATACATATATAGAAAATATATAGCAGTACATTGATAAGTCTCTGGATGCAAGGATTTAATCAAGTTTAAATTGCTAAAAGCATAAGTCCGTTTAGTTTTGAATAAACTGGAAACGAGAACTGAAAATGTTTTAAACTTGTTGATGCATTAAAAATGGTCTCAGAACACATTATACTAAAATAAACTAAAATTGATATATATTTCTTATAACTTAATATATTGGTAACACATTTTTGAATGAATAATAAAACTGTGAGAACAAATTAAGTGAAACTATACTAGGAATTTATCATGTGCCGTGTATTGTATTTCGTCTAAATTAGGGCAATGTTCAAGTACTCATCTATAGCTATTGAAAGGGCTAATACTGTGAAATTGATAAATATGTAAAACACGATAAATAACCTTTCTACCATTAATATACTCTAATCCTAAAGATTAAAAATATTAAAGTTTAGTTGATATGTATATATTTTCAGGGAAGGAGTATATGTTATTTGGAAATTTAACATGGTTTGAAATATTTCAGTATTGTAAGAATTATGTGCGCATGGTTAAGTCGATGAAGGCTGGAAAACAAAATTTCGAAGACTGTGGATGGGGAAAAGAAGGCCACACTTTTAAGGTTCTGTAAGGCATAAAAATTTACATGTATATAAAAATTTTCATAATATGTTAGGTTCGGGTTAGGAAAAAAAAACCGTTAGCTTGATGAGTAATTCTGGTAAAGAAAGACATGGGAGACAACTGCGATATTTAAGTTAATTTAAAGTGGAATGCGGGCGTACGGTGGGGATGGGGGATGATTTTGGTGTTTCCTTTTTCTATATTATTGGTGTGTGCGTATTAATTACAAGCGCGCGCGCTAACACATACACGCACATACAGAGACATACACATCCAAGCATAAATGCATATTGGTAATTCTTTTTCTGTATTTATAGCGTGGTTGTGTGTTAGGTACACGCATAAATATACAAACACACACATGCATACACTCTCACAACGCACATAAACATGCTAACGGATATACATTCTCACCAGACACACACAAACATGCTAACACAAATACACTCATATACATAGACATACACGCAGATAGATACATCTTTGTGCCTTCCTCACAGTTTACTGAACAGCACGGCGTGTTCATTAAGTCATTAAGAAACCAAACTTTGAAAGACTGAAATTCATTTACATCATGAGAACACTTGTCTTTTTAAACCACTTTTCTGAAACCGTTGACCCGGAAGAGTTGGTTTTGATGTTCAGATCATATGTAAAGAGAGGCCTCCCGCTGTCCTGCAGTAATAGAAAAGAGCTTTTCATATGATTACATTACAATGAATTTCATTACATCTCATTACATTACTTTACTGACTTTAGCTCACTTGATTTATCGGTCTTGCACGTGGATGACCTCGCTCCTTCATCCCTAATCCCTTCGGGCCTTCATTCACATTAGTAAAATATCTGAAGATGCTTTCCACATAAAATAATCTACGCATAAACATTCTTGTTTATATTGATCTTATAGTGAGGTTATTTCCTGTGGATTAATTAGAAATTAGATCAAAAACAAAAGTTTGGCTTACTTGTATGAATGTATGACACCGAGACAACGACAAGGCGATTGGCTTTTGCTCAACCAACTAGCAGAAGATGTGACAAAGAGACTGGTGATGGGCGGGGTAGAAGAAATAGAAAGAAAATTAAGAAAACAGTGAAAGATGAGAGAATATCGTCATCGTCATCGTCATCATCATCATCATCATCATCATCATCATCAACATCATCATCAATATCATCATTATCAACAACTATGGTATGAGTGTTCATGACAATGTGTCAGTAGAGAAAGGAGGGCGAAAAGGGAAAGAAAATATAAAACGAGGAGATAGCATCATCATCATCATCATCACCATTGTCATCGTCATCGTCATCATCATCGACAACACCAATAAGCGTGTATATATATATATATATATATATATATATATATATATATGCGAGTAAAAATAAATACAAAAAAGAGGGTTTTTTTGTATGATTGTGTATAGAGGAATATATTATTTTGTTTAAAAGAGTTCCAACACTGTCTGTTTTTTATGTTTTATTTATATTCCTGCAGAACCAATGTGGGGTATAGAATATGGAATATACAATATATAATATAATATACAATATATAATATGAAATAAAATAAAATAAAAATGGATGGCACCATGAAATAAAGTATTGAATGTAGATGAAATATTGAGTGTTCAATATAAAGGATCAAATATATAAATATAAATATATAAAGGCGACTCGAGTTTCAGGGCTATTTCCCTTCGTCATGGCCGGTATGACAGACTTTAACAGACTGTCTGCTAAAGTCTGTCATACTGGCCATGACGAAGGGAAATAGCCCTGAAACTCGAGTCGCCTTTATATATTTATATTTATATATTTGATCCTTTATATTGAACACTCAATATTTCATCTACATTCAATACTTTATTTCATGGTGCCATCCTTTTTATTTTATTTTATTTTATATTATATATTGTATATTATATTATATATTGTATACTCCATATTCTATACCCCACATTGGTTCTGCAGGAATATAAATAAAACATAAAAAACAGACAGTGTTGGAACTCTTTTAAACAAAATAATATATATATATATATATATATATATATATATATATATATATATATATATGTCATACTAATACATCCTTTTGTGGTTTACACCACCTGTCCTCTTCTGTTGTTGTTTTTTTCGTACATTCTCCCATATATATATATATACAGTTCTTTTTATTTTGGGAATAGTGAATCTCAAAGTGCCTAAAGCTATAAATGATAGCATGTAAATATTGGGTTGAAAAAGGCTACGAGCAGCCTTCGACTTTGTTTAACTTTAGTCATGTATAGCGAATTAGTGGCAGGGAAGTGTGACGACGTTCTTGAAGAGACTCTGGTCGTGGAAGAAAATAGACTGATTAGCCTGTTCCGGAGGACTTTCTGGTGAGGGACTACCATGGATAATTTCCAAATGTCTATGGCCTGGCATTGCTACAAAGGGGCGCAACCGGTTCGAAAGAAACTCTACAGGAAGTAGAGATAAACTCTGTTGTCAGACGGGCACATAATCCAACATATATTCAATGTTTCTAAACAAGTTGGCACTCCATCGGTTACGACGACGAGGGTTCCAGTTGATCCGATCAACGGAACAGCCTGCTAGTGAAATTAACGAGCAAGTGGCTGAGAACTCCACAGATACGTGTACCCTTAACGTAGTTCTCGGGGGAGATTCAGCGTGACACAGAGTGTGACAAGGCTGGCCCTTTGAAATACAGGTACAACAGAAACAGGAAGAAAGAGTGAGAGAAAGTTGTGGTGAAAGAGTACAGCAGGGTTCGCCACCCCCCACCCCCCCTGCCGGAGCCTCGTGGAGCATCAGGTGTTTTCGCTCAATAAACCCTCACAACGCCCGGTCTGGGAATCGAAACTGCGATCCTACGACCGCGAGTCCGCTGCCCTAACCACTGGGCCATTGCGCCTCCACTTCTAAACAAGTAAACACGTCTAAAGCGATAAAAGTTATCTTCTCGAGTTATAAGAGCCGGTTTCTCGAGTTATAAGAGCCGGTCCGTCGCAGGATTACTCATTTTTTTTTTGCCAGCAACGTGAAATGTAGTGTTTTGCTCAGGAATACAATGCGTTGGCCGGTCCGACGCAAACTTACGATCATGAGTCCAAAACTCTAACCACTAAGCCACGCTCCTCCATGTCTAATGGGAGAGATTATTTGCAATATTAAATGAAGTGTACAGACTTCAACCGAAAAATCGGTATTTATCAAAGTTTTTATGATCTTGCATGCTGTGATCTGATTTCAGCCAGAAAATGAAATGCTGGGAAACATAGAGTCCGAGGCTTTACTTGTCAACATGAGTTCAGGCAAACATAAAATACACTCAGTAGAATTTTGAAGCAAAGGAGGAGAAAGCAAAGAAGTCTCTAAAAATCGTTCCAGAACATATAAAGTACGTACGACTCTGAAATTAAAACAAGAACGGCCTTTACATATACTATACGTGTTGTTAAATGCCTCCAATTTCATGACAGTGTAGACTCTGCTGTTATTTATAGATTCCGTAAAATCTGGTTCACAGAGAATGCAATTTCGTGCTGAGGAACATGTTATTACCATTGACCGAATCTTCTACAGCAACAGCTTTTTATTAAAGCCAATAGGTATCTTCATTTGTCAACATACTTAAAGGGTAACACAATTACCATGAGATGATTGCGTAATAATCCACCATTCTATTCTTATCACCACCGTACTAAATCAATAAAAACCACGTTATATTTCCCTCCACATGTATTTTACATATATTTTACGTCTATATTTTATTTTGCAACTTATATTATGAACAACTTGTTGACTTCTGTCCAATACAAATTGTATGCATACGAAAAGCTGATACACAAGAGGTGATAGCAAAAAGTTCTGGGACTAGTTCTGTTGCACGCCAACAAATAACAGCACACGGCTGCGTGCGCAATGAGGGTTAGCAATGACCTTCATGAGGCAGTGTGCCGAGTGGCATCGCTGTGTTTACTTCGCAAGTTGTGAGATTTGTGCTTTTGTGATCACGTGTATGCTGTAGTCTGCGATTTTGTCAAGGACAGGAACAGAGATGACGTTAAAACTTAGGTAAATAAGTTATTTTTGTATTGAACATAACAAGTGCTGGAACTTTTTTTATATCACCTCGTACTCACACCAAAGCGCCTCTACACTCACTGTCACTGCAGACCATATTCATATACGCATACAAACCACTTCGTCTTGATTGACACCGTACACACTCCATCTCGAACTATCAATCCACAACATTATAAAATTATTGTGACCATTTAACGGCCACCCAACATAGCTATGATCATGATCGCAATATATAATCAATAACCAGTTGGGGGAGCAACTGAATCCATCCGCAATAAAAAAAAAACCGCTGCACTGGTACGAATGATAACACATTTATATGATCTTGCACGTATACTCCTCATTAATATGTACTTCTAAATATAGACGTTTTAACAGACTAATGTAACACAAGTACTACACAGGTGTGTGTGTGCGTATATATATATATATATATATATATATATATATATATATATATATATATATATATATATATATATATATATATATATACATATATATATGGTAAAATTATAAACACACTTATAAACACACATATAATCAGATTTGGATTTTCAAATACTAGGAACATAGCACAGATAATAGCAGCACATAACCTTAAAATACTTAAGTCTAGAGAAACAGGTAGGAATGAGAATTTGGATAATAATATAAATGGTAGTAGTAATAATAATAATAATAATATTAATAATAATAATAATAATAATAATAATAATAATAATAACAATAATAATAATAATAATAATAATAATAATAATGAGAATGATAACAATGATGGTAGTAATAATAATAATAATAATAATAATAATAATAATAATAATAATAATAATAATAATAATAATAATAATAATAATAATAATAATAATAATGGAGGTTCATTTATTAATAATAGGAGTAAGAACATAATCACAGTAAAAGAGGTAAACCCTAGGAGAATAAAATTTGAAGGACCTAATGCGAAAGTCAAAAATATAATATATCAATGCAAAGTAAAGACTCAAACAGGTACCATGACATACTTGGGGTGCACTTCAGGACAGGTATGCCGTAGAATTTCTAACCATTTCTCATGCTTTAGAGATAGGAAGAAAATGGCTAGCACTAGTCTTAGCAAATACATCTGGGATCTTAAGGAAAGTAATAAACAGTATTCATTAGAATGGTCTATAATAGCTAGATCAATGCCATATGAGAGAGAAAGAAAGTATTGTTCGCTATGTACGGTGGAACTATACCACATACTCTTCTCTAAGGATAAATTGATTAATAAAGTAAAGAATAATGCTCTGAAATGTACGCATATCATAAGAAGTACGTTTCGTTGGTATAAATGATCTTAAGATGTGATGAAGTACAACATGATGTCTCATGTATGTTTGTGTATGTGCAATTATGCATATATGGATGAGTGCATATAAGTGTGTGTGTGTATATATGAAAGATATGCATATATATATATATATATATATATATATATATATATATATATATGTGTGTGTGTGTGTGTGTGTGTGTGTGTGTGTAAGTGTGTGTGTGTGTATATATATATATGTATATATATATATGTATATATATATGTATATGTATATGTATGTATATGTACATGTATATATATGTGTATGTATATGTATGTGTATGTATATGTATGTGTATTTGTGTGTATGTGTATGTATATATATATATATATATATATATATATATACATATATATATATATATATATATATATATATATATATATATATATATATATATATATGTATGTATATGTGTATACATATATGTATGTATATGTGTGTGTATGTATATATGGATAAGTATACGGGTAAAGTGTATGTATGCATATGTATACGGGTAAAGGAACGGGTAATATAGTATAGTAAAGAGAAATAAACAAAATGATTAATTAATCTAGTGGAAATCCACAGGAGAGCAATAAAAATAGAAAATTAAGGAGTTATCTCCCCTATAATAACAAAGATGAAATCTAACGAGATTCTAAGGATCTAATGATAGTTATGTATGTGCTTTTCGTGTTTTGTTCGAATGTTAACCACTCCTGTAGAAGTGCCAAATGTCTAAATCCAATGGACCAGTCACTGGATAAGTTTGGCACAGAAATGTTAACATAGAGTGGTGAATAAATCGATATATCGAATTTGAAGTCTCTGTCTCTTTTGAATATGAAAATTTAAAAGTTAAAAACCTTATATATATATATATATATATATATATATATATATATATATATATATATATATATATACAAGAATAAGGGCAGAGAATCGTCAATTAATAATAGAATTAATAATTAACAATTCTGCCAAGTAGTTCAGTATGAAAAAAACCTTTATCGGTAAGACTATTTATCATTATAAATATAATGTATATTGTATATATTATATATAATGTATATTTATATATATATATATATATATATATATATATATATATATATATATATATATATATATATATATATATATATATATATATATATATATATATATATATATATACATATATATATATATACATATATATATATATATATACATATATATATATATATATATGTATATATATATATAATGTAAATATATATATATATATATATATATATATATATATATATATATATATATATATATATATATATATATATATATATATATATATATACATGTTGTTGCTGTTGTTGGCACTCCGTCGCTTACGACGTCGAGGGTTCCAGCTGATCCGATCAACGGAACAACCTGCTCGTGAAATTAACCTGCAAGTGGTTGAGCACTCCACATACACGTGTACCCTTAACGTAGTTCTCAGGGATATCCAGCGTGACACAGTGTGACAAGGCTGACCCTTTGAATTACAGGCACAAGAGAAACAGGAAGTAAGAGTGAGAGAAAGTTTTGGTGAAAGAGTACAGCAGGGCTCGCTCAATACGCCCAGTCTGGGAATCGAAACCGCGATCTTATGACCGCGAGTCCGCTGCCCTAACCACTGGGCCTTTGCGCCTCCACATATATATATATATATATACATATGCATATATGGGTACAGGACATCACCAACTGCGTAAACAACATGAAGTACGAAAACAAACGAGTTAAATACGCAAACAACGTGAGAAACAAATGGAAAACAAGAACAAAGAACGACCCATCATCAATTGTCGGCTGTCTATCTACT
>NC_142934.1:64567001-64624501 GCF_046866305.1 Octopus bimaculoides | reverse complement strand
GTGGAGAAGAAAAAGTTAAGAAAAAAAGTTACAAAAGTTTAAAAATCGAAGAACTTGGGTGTTTTTAGCCAATAGCAAGACAGAAATTTTTTGCGTTTAACGTTGTACCCTGTGAAATTTATAGTTTAGCGTCTGACCTGTTCATTGCAGGTTTCTAAATAAACAGAAATACCTAATAAAATCAACATGTATCATCTTACTGTTTCTTTTGTCTCTTCATCGATTGTATGTTTTTATCATTTTTTTAAAATTTGTAATATTAATATATTTGTCTGCATGTGTTTACTTTATCTGTACTTCAGTATTATGCATACCTGCCTTGTATTTATGTACATCATTAATATATAAGAGCATGTGTGTGTATGAAAAGGTTGGGTCTATCTCCAAAACTCCAAAATTGAATAACGTCTTTATTCTTGGATTTGTAAACTACTATAAGAATAACATTGGTCAACAAAGAATTTGTCCCAAGGAAAAGAATACCTGTATCTTACATGTTTTTGCATGCAGAATTCAAAAATGATGTTATATTATCTGTATTAACCACAGTTTCTCTGTTCTACGATATCCCTCTCAGTTCCTGTTGCGTGGGCTAAACTTCAGTTAAGCTGTTGAAATGTGAAGCTAACGGTTTAAGAAATACTCCTAATTAGAATTTTTATGAAGAGAATTAACCTAGTGAAACCATAAATCCAGCTGTCTGAGTCAATGAGCCCCCAAAATATATGAAATGAAAAATATGTAAAAATGATAACGCACAGAGCACAGAGAAATACTATGAGAAAAAGCACAGAGAAATACTAACACACAAAAGCACAGAAAAATATGTAATGTACTAACACACAGAAAAATTAAAACAAAACACATGGGTGAAATCAACATAGACAAAGCGGCACAGACAACAGTGAAACACAACACAGCGTGCGGTTGTCATAACAAGCTGCTAATGCCACGCTGTCTGTTGATTGGCTAAAATTACCCAAATTTCCCAACTTTAATTCGAAATAACACCACATTCTTTAATTTACGAGATAAAGTAATTGGTTGATCGTAATCAAACTTCAGAGTTGCATCGATACACTAAAATTGAATGCAATCTGTGCAAAATTAAGCGGGGCTCATTTTGCGAACGAGAGAGACTAGATTCCCATTGCAGAGTTCCACCAGCCAAGATCTCACTAAATATCAAGGGCAAGAGCCCTCTCCAGTTCCTATTCTCCGACTCACAGGTCTATACTTTTCAAGTGAAACTTGAAAAAGTCGATGAGGGCTCTACTAAAGAGGAATGTTTCAGTCCTCATGCCTTTCAAGCTCGTTCACCCGACAGCCTTTTTCGCTACTGCCTTCAAGCAAAGGAAAACTGCCTTAGTAGCGTGGTTAACTTTCTCTGTCATGGTCAATGCGACGATCACACGCTACACACCTTCCTTCCAAGCACTGCTGTAAACAGCAGAAGTGAATGAGAACGTTAAAACTTTGTCTGCATGCACAGCAGAGTTCAAGGTCGACCTGCGTCAGGCAACTTCCTTTTACGTGCCTTAGCTTCGTTATTATGGCAACAGTCCGGATACTTATTGATCAGCAGATCACTTACGTTAAGTATATGTGGTTGATAATGTTTTTTATATATATATATATATATATATATATATATATATATATATATATATATATATATATATATATATACACAAAGGTTGGACAAAATAATGGAAACACCTTAAAATTTCAAACAAATTTATTTTAATATAGGGGTAGGACTGCCTTTGGCAGCAATTGCAGCTTGAATTCTACGAGGTATGAACTCGTACAAAATTTGAATTGTTTCCAAGGGAATTTTTTTCCATTCTTCAGTCTCCAGTTCTTGTAGTGATGATGGTGGAGGATATCGACTCCTTACTTGGTTTTCTAAAATGCACCGTAAATGTTCAATAATATTGATATCTGGGGATTGTGGTGACCAGATAAGATGTTCAACTTCACTAGAAGGTTCCTCGTGCCCTTCACTAACAACTTTAGTTGTGTGAATTGGTGCATTATCATCCTGAAAGATTGTGTTTCCCTCCGGAAACTGTTCCGCAACCACAGGATGAATTTGATCAGATAAATGCTTAAATAGTCTTGACTATTAATTCTGCCGTGAAAGGAAACCATTAAGTCGGCGGATTTCCAAGATATAACCACCCAGATCATCACAGATCCTTCTTCATGTTTAACAGTTGGAAGAAGGTAGTCTGGGTCATATGCTTCTATTGGCTGTCTGCAAACGTATACTCGGCCGGTGGTCGGAAATAAGGTAAAGGATGACTCGTCTGAGAAAATAACATTCTTCCACTGCTCTAAGGACCAATTCTGTAGGTTTTTACTCCACTCTAAACGCTTTGCAATGTTTGTTTCTTGAAAGTAGTGGTTTTCTGATTGCAGCCCTCCCGTGAAATCCGGATTTGTGTAACTCCCGGGGAACAGTTTTTGTGGAAACTGGGTTCTCGAGGGGGACATTAAGCTCTGCAGTAATTTCGGGAGCTGTACTTTTGTGATTCTTTTTAACAATTCGCATAAGAGCCCGACGGTCCGTATCTGAAAGTTTTGATTTTCTTCCGGAGTTTTGTTTCGATGAGGAGGTTTTTCCCTATTTCTCAAAGGCTGTCATTACTTTCGAGACAGTACTTTTTGATACACCTAACATTTCGGCTGATATCGTTACGCTAGCACCTGCCATACGAGCACCAACTATTTGACCTCTTTGAAAATCCGATAGACCAGTCATTTTAATGAATTTTAATTATCTTTTCTGATGATATCTGAAAAGAAACAGCAATTTTATCAAAATATATTAGGCAACACTAATGATAAATCAAAAAACATAAATACAAGCAAGCTTTTGACGGTTTTATAGATATTTCAAAATTATGATGCTATGATGCTAGGTGTGTCCATTATTTCGTCCAATCTCTTAACATATATATATATATATATATATATATATATATATATATATATATGCACACACATAAATAGGATAAAGTCATTATTCAATGACTTATCAGTGGCCATACACACACACACACACACACACACACACACACACATATACATATCTGTACATTTACGTACATGAATAGTGAGTAAGAAAGGTATTCAGAAAAAATAAATACATACATATGCGTTTGCGTATGCGCATTTATTGTGTTTGTACAAATGTATGTATGTGTAAGCATACTTATACGCACACATACAGACACACACATAGATACATACACATATACATACATACATATATATATATATATGTGTGTGTGTGTGTGTGTGTGTGTGTGTGTGTGTGTGTGTGTGTGTGTGTGTGTGTGTGTGTGTGTATATATATCCTAGTTTATGCGTGTGCATGTGTACATATGTGTATAAGTACACGCTTTAATACTTGTCCACTTATAAAACTCATGTGTGAAATTAAAAGGCCTTTTGATCAGAAACCATAAAAAACTGTTACGAGTCACTTATTATAGAAAGACACATCAACATCTTGATTGTCTTTCTTATTCCTACAATCAACTAACCACCTCCTGAGCGATTATTTAAAAGATACACGATCAGATATACATCATATTTTATAATGATTTATGTGGCTGATAGCAGAAATGTCAAAACAGCATAGAAAATACTTATTAGTTATAATTGCTAACTGCAGAAGGGTGTCTGGTATCAGAGACCTTTCTGCTGTTTAGCAATTATATTCAGGACAAATGCTAGTTTATAGTTTTTTTAAGGTTAAAATTTAGGTAGCTCTAAGTCTTATATTAGTATTTAAACTAATAAGAACATGTGTCCATTATACTTCATTAAAGGGTAACGAGCAGACAGAATCGCTAGTATGTCGGACAAAATGCTTAGTGGCATTTCGTCCGTTATTATATTCTGGGTTCAAACACCACCGGCAATCAACTTTGCCTTTCATCCTTTTTAGATCGATAAAATAAGTACCAGTGGAACACTGAGGTCGGTGTAATCGACTTAACCCCTCCCCTGAACTTGCTTGGCACCTGCCAAAATTTGAAATCAATATTTAAACGAATATGTACATGTAACTGGCGGTGCCCCAGCATGGCCACTGCTCATGAGCTGAAACTAGATAAAATAAAATAAAATAAATAAAATGTGTTTATTATACCACATTAAAAGGCGTTGAAGCTTAGCAGTGTTTCATCTGGCTCTTTGCGTTCTGCATTCGAATCCCACCAAGGTCAGCTTTATATTTCATCGTTTTGGGTTCGATAAAATATGTATTAATTGAGTACTGGGGCCGTTGCAATCAATTTCTCCTTCCTCTAAAAATGTGCCAAATTTAGAAAGAATGATAGTTTATTAGCATTGATACTTGTATATGAATAAAAAATTTGTGTGACGATTAATTGTTGTTTCTTCACCCTAGGAAATAATCCTGTTGTTCCAGCAAATGTGTTCCAGCAAATACAATCTCGTTTTCTTGTACATCAAGTACTTCATTATCCACTTTCTTCTTTTTAAAACGATTAAACAGTGGTTCTAAGCCTTCGCATTCCTTAAAGCTCTTACAAGAATTAATGCATAGGTGGTGCAATTCCCTGCAAGTCATCTGCAACCAGTATTTTAATGACAATCTCATCTTTTCCTGTATACGTCTTTTCATGAAACAGTTTGGGGCTTCACCTGCAATGAGCAGCTTTAACCTACGATGTAATATCAGTACAACGGACTTACCTCATAACTATTGCGGAAGCGTACCAGTATATATTATAACCATTATGAACATTTCTGAATTGATCTTTTACTGATCTCTTGTGATTTAAACTCCATAAAGCATTCATTTCTCCCTGTGTGTTGTATAAATATATGCATGTCATAATCTGACCTGATACCACCTGTTTGCTTGTTTGTACCTTTATTCTATCATACATGTACCATCTCGATTGAAATATTGCCTAGAGTCAAGCCTCATTGAGGCAGCTATAACATCCCGGCATTTTAAGCTGCTTTTAACTCAGAGTTCCAGCAGAAAATCAACCTGGACACTAATCTTATGGGCTTATTATCTTACGTCATTAGATAGCATGCAACCGGAAAAGTGTGGCTGCATCATAAAAAGTTTGCTTTCCAACCACATGGTTAGGAGTTCGTTCCTATTGTGTGGCACATTGAGAAAGCATCTTCTATTATAGCCCAGGGAAGACCAAAGACTTGTGAGTAAATTTGGTGGACGGAAATAGGTCTTCACCACTGCTTGATAACCGCTGTTGTTTTGTCTACAACCCCATGGCTTAATGGTTCGGCAAAAGAGACCCCAAACAAGTGCCAGGCTTTAAAACATTAACTACTGGTATCAATTTGATCGAATGAACCCTTCAAAGTGGTGCCCAGACATGGCTGCAGTCCAATGACTGAAACAAGTTAAAGATAATATACATACACAAACACACACGCGCACACACACACACACACACACACACACACACACACACACATACACACACACACATATATATATATATAATAATAATAATAATAATAATAATAATAATAATTGGCTCTTTTCGTCTATGCAGACGGTCAATTTAGCTTAGAGGAAATTAGAAAGCAAGGATGGGTAAGTTGTAAAAATTTTCCAACAACCACTTTTGGATTGTTATGAAGGTACAACAAGGAGCCGAATCCTGCTGCCACACATATATCCTCCCAGCAGCAATCCTCTCCAGCCAGGGTTTGCTCAGTCTCCAGCTGCTTCACATAATCGTCTGAAATGAGCCTAAGGCCCTATTCATAGACGTGGGGCGGCGTGACGTCACCCTCAATACAGACATATGCGGAAACCATCACAGTTTGGGGAAACTTGGCTTTCATGATATTCATGTCAAGTCCTACAGCCTTTACAATGTTCACAGAGCAATGAGCAACAGTCATGAAGTCGGCATTTTCATACCCGGTGTAAATCACCGTGATACAGTTATCTCTTTTCCAATATTCAGGTAGCTTCCAGTCCTCCATGTCAGCTAACAGTCCTCCATGTCAGCTAACTTATATAACTATAATCTTTCTGTTCAACTACAACTATTATCTTTCTGCTCTCCAACGCCGTTGATTATTCACGAATACACCAAACTGTTCCAGGGAAAAAGGGGCATAAAAATCGTCAAATTTAGCCCGAACACCTTATATACTCCGATTAAACTCGGCTTTCAATATATACTCCGGCAGACAGAAGTTCTAATTAATTCAGATGGCCTCTAGTCCTCCATGTCACCTAACTTTTACTCAACTACAACTATGCTCACCAAGCCCGTTAATCATTCACAAATACTCCAAGCAATTCCTGAGAAAAGGGAACATTAAATAGTCGTCAAATTTATCCCAAACACACTGTATACTCCGTCTAAACTCGGCTTTCAATATATTCTCCGGCAGACAAAAGTTCTAATTAATTTGCTTAGAGATTAAGTAGTTTCCTCTTAATTTTCTCGGAGATTAAATGTGTCCCGGTAATTAACATACATTTCGTTTAAATAAATGTATGTAAATGTACACACTGAATAGTTTTTTTTTTTGGTTTCACAGAGCCTACATACGCCAAGGGTGTGTGTGTGTGAATGTATATATATATATATATATACACACACATATGTACACATTCGTGTATTTATATATATATATATATATATATATATATATATATATATATATATATATACATATATATATATATATGCACACATATATATGCATAGATGCATACATACATACATATATATATATATATATATATATATATATATATATATATATATATATATATATATATATATATATGTGTGTGTGTATGTATGTATGTATGTACGTATGCATGTAGGGGTGGGTACTCGGGTGTTCAGAAAGTGCTTACATATTTCATTGCCATAAATTATACGCCAGTCAGCTTAGGCGTGATTACCATTAAATGGTATAAAATAACATTTAGATCTAGTTTATCATTTTCCGTTCTATCCAGCAGTGTATCGTCTATAGTGTACACTTAAGTTTAACGTCCATTCAAAATATTATTAATAACTGGCTACTCTACGAATTTCGAAACAGTAGTAGAGTAGTGCTGCAAAAATTACAATGAAAACTATTTGTAGAATATATCCTGATATAGTAAACGCTCGTAATGGCAGCCGTGGTATTTGAAGATTAAAAATAGTGATTATGATGTGTTTGATAAGCCTCGTTTTGGGAGACAAAGCATTTTGTATGACGATCTTTTGCGAGAAACACTTGAATGAGGTTTTCGTTAAAGCGCGTGAGATTAGTCGCATAAACTGAATGGGTCATGTTTAACAAATCCACGACATATCTCATAAAAATTGCAGAAAAAATACTTGGAAGGGATTTTGCTTCTTTATGAGATCTCGCATGAGAGCCAAACTCAACGTTCTCCCATTTACTTACAGCAGTATATTGACCAGGAAAAAACGAAGTCTCGCTCATGCACTTATTTTCTTAATTCGTACAGGTTGAATAATATGATAATGGGTTCCCTGCGGAAAGGAAAAAGCCGAAATGGCCATGGCTGGAATACCTTTGATAATTTTGCTCGCTGTCAGTTGACCTGGGGTTCAAACAACAACGGCAATAAATAATGAAATTGAAAGCAAATACAATGGTGACATGAGTATGAAAAATAAGCTGGAAACCTCTTAGTGGACGCAAAAGCTTCTAGAAACAGCTGTCAAATATCCTTTACACTCTAGTTACTAGACGTTGCTGCTTTTCTCGGCGCCATTTTTGCTGTTGTTGGTATTGCAATTTCTCAGTATTATTTCTTTCATCTTTCTACAGAATTCCCCAGGGAATTTTATGACCAGCTTCATAAATATATGTTTTTGGTTTTTTTTTATATTCTTTTCTTTATTTTTGTTTTGGAAAGTAAAGTAGTGAATAAATTAGTAAGAACGTGATTTCTAACAACATTTTCCACGGTGTTTTTACGAAAAAGATTTGAACATTTGACATTTGAAAAATACATCGTAAAACATTTTTGGTCAACGGGGTCATGTGCTTAAGCCCACCTAAGCTGGCACTACTAATGAGTCCTTATTACCCCCAAGAATTTCATTTTTACCCCCACTTGGGGTAATTTACCCCGGTTCGCCGACCCCTGGTCTAGTATGTTATAAAGGTTTCATTCGATTACACAATATAGTGTTATAGAGGTTTAAAAAAACTGGCGGAATCGTCATGGTTGAATGCCGTTGATCATAAGGTATGTGAGATTAATGCTAACCTCGAATTAAACACTAGCAACAACAATAACGATGAGGGATCCATGATGTGACCGCTTTGATCAGCTAGAGATAGTGACTAAATCTCTATATCGCAATCCTTACGTCGTGAATGAAAAGAATGCATTGGACAGTGTAAATTCTAGACACAGTACCTGAATATAGACGGAACAGTCACGGCTGGAACACGTTTGATCACAAACATACTTGATCCAAATTAGCCTGGTGCTAAACAACAACTACAGTCTCCGCTGTTAGCGAGGAAGTATTTACGCATCGTTTGACCCTTTTTTAATGGGTTAGTAAAAGAGAAAATGGGCCGTAGCCCTTATAAGAGTTTCTGATATTAGTGGAAGAGAATGTAGGAGGAAATTATCTTCAAACTGGTATATTGGTCCGAATCCTTGCCGTAAAGTTGTTAAATAGGTTGACAAAATAAGTTTGCTACCTAAGAATAGAACAGATCATGCCAGAGGCTTCCACATAATTCCCGTTTGCGAAGTCACTCAAAATGTACTGATCAAGGCTGTGCGAGAAGAAACATGTCAAAGGAGCCGCGTAATGAATTCGAAGCAGAAACCATGTGATTTTTTCTGGGGTTTTTTTTTTTTTTTTTTTTTTTGTGAAGCAAACGTTTTTGCTTAACCATACAGCTGTAAATGCATCAAGAGCAGTTAAAAATCTTATGCAATTCTCAGCATAGGCTTGGAAAATGTAGGGGTTGGGTATGCAAGCGCACCCCCTAAAATATTTGGTGAGGTGTGGGCAATGAAAATGCTTTGAACATCCGCCTGAAAAAAAATTCCATCGCCAAAACCAACGAGCGTAGAAACATTTTTGAACTGATTCGAAACATTACTTATCCATTATCAGATTTATCTGATTTGATTGATGTACAAATATAACAATAGTTACTCTTATTATACTTGTGTTTTAAGGTGGTGAGCTGACGGAATTGTTACAGCGCCGGGCAAAATGCTTAACGGTATTTCTTCTGTCTTTAGGTGCTAAGTTCAAATACCGCTGAGGTCAACTTTACCTTTTATCCTTTCGGGGTCGATAAATTAAGTATCAGTTGAACCCTGGGGTCGATGAGATCGACTTACCCTCTCCCCACAAATTTCAGGCCTTGTGCCTATAACAGAAAGGATTATTTTTACTTGTGTCCAAAGCAGCGAATTGGCAGAATCGAATTGTTACCGAACTGGTCAAAATGCTTAGCGGCGTTTCAGCCCTCTTTACATTCTAAGGTGAATATTTTTTAAGGTTGACTTTGCCTTTCATCTTTTCGGGCGTCGATAGAATAAGTACCAGTTGTGTACTGGGGTCGATGTAATCGACTATACCCTCCTCCTGAATTACTGGCGTTGTACCGAAATTTGAAACCATTATTATACTTGTGTTTAAGGCGGAGAGCTGGCAGAATCCGTAGTACTCTGGGCTAAATGCCCAGCAGCGTTTCATCCGTCTTTACCTCCTGAGTTCAAATTGCGCCGAGGTCGACTTTACCTTTTGTCCTTTCGAGGTACATGAAATAAGAACCAATTAAGTACAGGAGTCGATGTAAATCAACAAGCTCCCCCTCTTAAAATGTCAGGCCCTGTTCCTATAGTATAAAGGATTATTATACTTGTATCTCCTTTGGTATTAAGATTGAAAAAGTTTACCTCATTTGTAAGAAATTATTTTGGACCTGGTTTGTACCCACTAAGCAAAATTCATTCTCGCTCTTGTGATTCCGAGCCTATCGTATCAAAAAAAGGACGATCATATCGTGTAATATACAATGTGATCATAACTGGGATGCATTTGATTATGGATGTACAGGATCAGTGCTGAATTGAGCCAAAATAAGAATATTTCCAGCGTTTTCTCCACTTTCACCTCTGGTACAACCACTTGTATTCCATCACCAGCGTTACCATCACCCCCACCATCAGTACCATACTGATACCGTGACTACCACTCAACCATTACCAATACGTTTCCTGATCTAAAGTTAATATCATTAAAACTATCACTGGTATATCACCACTAACAATAGTTGCTGATTTATGCATAAGGACAACAGTTTTGAGGGGAGGCGATTAGTTGATACCATTGTCTGGTACTTTATTTTATCTATCCAGGTGGAGATGAAAGACAAAGTTAACTTTGGAGTGATTTGAACTCATAATGTAAAGAACCGTAAGGTGGCGAGCTGGCAGAATCGTTAGCACGCCGGGTGAAATGCTTAACGGTATTTCGTCTGCCGTTACGTTCTGAGTTCAAATTCCGCCGAGGTCGACTTTGCCTTTCATCCTTTCGGGGTCGATAAATTAAGTACCAGTTACGCACTGGGGTCGATATAATCGACTTAATCCGTTTGTCTGTCCTTGTTTGTCCCCTCTGTGTGTAGCCCCTTGTGTGCAGTAAAGAAATAGGTATTTCGTCTGTCTTTAGGTTCTGAGTTCCGCTGAAGTCGACTTTGCTTTTCATCCTTTTGGGGTCGATAAATTAAGTACCAATTGCGTAGTGGGGGTCGATCTAATCGATTGGCCCCCTCCACCAAAATTTCGGGCCTTGTGCCTAGAGTAGAAAAGAATGTAAAGAGTTGCAACAAATGCCACAAGACACTTTTTCTGACGCTCTAATGATTCTTTCAGCTCTCTGCTATCACCACTACCACCTACACTGCCATCTCTAAAATTAGTTTGAAATTTTGGCTCAAAGCCATCAATTTTAAATGGGGGTGGAACAAGTAGATTGCATTGACCCCAGTGCTCAATTGACACTTATTTTACCGACCCTGAAAAGATGAAAGGCAAAGTCGATCTCGAAGGAAATTTGAACCTTGCTTGTAAAGAGTCGGAAGAAACACCGCTAGGCATGTTATGCAACGCTAAGCTTTTTATCCGATTCGGCCAGCTCACCCTTCTCTGCTCTTCGCCCTCCGCCACCATTACTCATTGTCTTTTCTTCTATTGGTACAAGACCTGAAATTTTGGGAGGATCACGATCACATTGACACCAGTGCTCAACTGCTATTTATTTTATCGATCCCTGGATGAAAGGCTAAGTCAACCTCGGTGCAATAGTAGCAACATCAACAACAGCAACAACACTTAAGATTTTAAATTTTGGCACAAGGCCAGCAAGTTCAGGGGTGGGGATTAATCGATTACATCGGTCCCCAATGTTCAGCAGGTACTTATTTTTTCGACCCTGAAAGTTCGGAAGCGAAGTTGATACCGGCGGAATTTGAACCCAGGACATAAAGACCTAAGAAACATCGATAAGCATGTTGTTCGACTTAGTAACGGTTTTTGTGTGCTCACTGTCCTCTGCCACTCCACCAGCGATACCACTGATAATAAGACTATCAATACTACCTCACACTACCGAGACCACCGACAACACATCAGTACAATCACCACCTCGCTATCACCAGCAACAACCGCCGACACCATCCATACCACTCACAACACAAAGTATCACCAACGCCGCCACCATCACAGCCAACACAGTATCCATACCAACATCGCAATCACTACACACCACCAGAGCTCCCACCCCGCTACCTATTGCTCCACCTCCATCACCTCACTACTATTACCACCACTACAATCAACACTAACACCGCCACCATCATCAGTATACTAAGTATTCCGATCTGTACAATCACCACCACCTCAATTACCATTATTGCCATCACCACCGCCCAATTAACCACAATCACCACTATCATCGTCATCACCACCACAACAATCACAACCATAACCAGTTCCACATCTATCACCACCACCAACAACAACAATAACACCATCACCAATGTCATCACATTTGTTCTCCAAAATGTCCGATACGTTTCTTTCAATGTTAAAGGTTAAAATCCGTTCCCAAGGCTAGAACTCTTAATCTGCCATTTCGTTGTACCATCTTCATTAAGTGTTTTTGTAATCCTGTCCGTGAACGTTGATGAATATCCGTTACTTAACCTTTGTAGCTAAATGAAGATAGACGGTCTTTTCACTCTTCTTCTTCTCCTCCTCCTCCTGCTGCTGCTCCTTTTTCTTTATTGTTTCTTCGCAGTTACTTCTTCCCGGTTAAGTATCAAACACTAAATGACTAGCACGTTTAATCTATGATCCAACTAGAGACATTTCAATTAAAAGATAACAGCATTACTTATTTAAGTCTTCAGCATCTTGGAGACTTTTAGTGAAGAACTGAAGACAAAAGAAACAAAAGGAGAGAGGGGTAAAGGAAAGAGAGAACAATGAGTGAGAACGTATGTGTTTGTCTGTGTATGTGCGTGTGTGTGTGTGTGTGTGTGTGTGTGTGTGTGTGTGTGTGTGTGTGTGTGTGAGTGCGTAAGAGGGAGAGCGAGAAAGAGAAAGTTATACGCATATACACATGTCTGCTTATGTGTGTATGTGTATGTATATATTATATTATATCATATATATATATATATATATATATATATATATATATATAAACCGAGAGGGGGAGAGAGAAAGAAAGGTTCATACGTAAATATATACATACAAATACATATAATATCTATCTATCTATATATATATGTATATATATATATATATATATATATATATATATATATATATATATATATAATATAGGACAATCAGTGAGTTGTCATAATAATACTCAGAGTTTCAAATACCGGGGCAGAAAGCTTCTAGGCATTTTTCATCAGTTATTGAGACAGGAACGCTATGAAAAAAGACAAAAAAAACTTTGAAGAAGGGAAGTTACTTTAATAGGCGTAGAAAATAAAAGTAAAAGATATAAAATATATAAGAAGTTATAAAAATACACGCAAATGCAAATATATGTACGTGTGTGTGTACATTTGTATATATATATGCATATGCGTGTGTATGTACATGCGCGTGTGTCATTATGTATGTAAATATATAAATGTATATTCATACATCTTTATGAGTATGTGGTTACCTGTATTTTTATAATTTTTTCATATATCTTATATTTTATATCTTTTACTTTTATTTCCCACGCCTATTAGAGTAACTTCCCTTTCTCCAACGATTTGTTTTTTCATAGCGTTCTTGTCTTATTAACTGGTGAAAAATACCTAGAAGCTTTCTGCTCCAGTATTTGAAACTCTGAGTATTATTATGACAACTTACTGATTATCCTATATATATATATATATATATATATATATATAGATAACTTCCTCTATTTACATAATATCGAGGTCTCATTCATTCTTTTGTTGTTATATTATTATTATTAATATATTATATATATATATATATATATATATATATATATATATATATATATATATATATATATATATATATATATATATATATATATATAATTTAGAGAAAAGAACCAAAGTTCATGAACTCATCCATGAAAATCCACAGTCACATATAGAAAAAATTAATAAGTAAATACACTAAAAAGAAGTATAATGAAATACAAAGTAAAAATCATGACATAATAACAATAAAACAACTACACGTGTTTCATAACCAAAATTTTCAAATAGAAAATAAAATATAATCAAATCGATTAAATCGATCGAAAATCAATTCTATTCAAAAATATAGCTAATCTTCAGGTCAAAATACAACAAAAGTAATAATAAAATGAATGTATATATCAACCAACAATAAATAACAAATGAATATATATAAAAATACTTATTATATCAAGATAGAAAAATGTTAAACAATATTATTAAAAAGAAATGTAATACTAATCTTATCAAAAATTATAAACGTGACATTATTAACTTTACGTTTATTAGAATATAAACTAACAGAAATATTAAATGCAAATCTTATCTTAACGAATCTTTCGTTTAAAATACAATCTTAAACGAGACTCCTGCACAACCACAGCAAAGACATGAAAACGACCGAAGGAGAGCTGCTGCTCATAGAGCCAATGAGTCACAAGATGCAAGGGAAAACGATTAAAACAATTATGACAACAAAATGCAACCCGCAGATACCAAGAGTCAAAAAAGGAAAGAGAAAATCGTTTAAATGATGCAAGACAAAGACAAGCTGCCGGAGTTGCCAATGAGACAATAGGTCAGTGAAAAATGAGACAAAGAAAAAAACCAGGAGCAAACAGTTGCTGCAAGACTTCGCTAATCCTCGGAGAAAATATGTAAGCGTCTTGATCAAAATAGGCTGAATATATTTGACAAAAGAGTTGTACCTTCAACATATGTGACAGAATTTATCGCAATTCATAAAAGTGGTAAATTTTGTGTTTTCGTTTATTATCATCATCATCATCACCATCATTATTATTCGTATTATAAATTCAGAATTGATTTCATCATGCATCCCAACTGAAGAATAAATTGAATTTAGAATAACAAATTTCTATGCAGCATATTTTGTTTTTTTCTTCTAATATATATAAGAAGCAAATTCATTCCCGAGCAACATCTGGTGCCTCTGCTAGTAAATAAATAAATAAGACAAAAAAAAAATATATGTATATATATATATATATATATATATATATATATTCATATAGATAGATAGATAGATACGACGGGCATCTTTCAGTTTCCGTCTACCATTTCTACTCACAAAGCTTCGGTCGGCCTGAGGTTATAGCAGAAGACACTTGCCCAAGGCGTCACGCAGTAGAACTGAACCTGGAACCATGTGATTGGGAAGCAAGCTTCTTACCTCAAAAGCTCATTATTCTTAGAACTTGTTTCAATTTGGTTATAGATTCTATTCACTAGCATTTTATTGTGCGAGTGTACATATATAAATACACACTCACATATGTGTGTGTATGTATGAGCGCTTGTATACATATATGCATACATACCTTATATATATATATATATATATATATATATATATATATATATATATATATATATATATATATATATATACATATATATAAATACATATATATATATATATATATATATATATATATATATATATATATATATATATATATATATATATACACGTACGTATATGCGTACAAACAATATATCTTTGTGTGTCTGTCTGCATAGTTATATTTTACGTAGAGAGAAAGATAAAAATGATGCTTAATTGACAGAGGTTTAGGATAAGTTGTACAGAAAGTATAAAGTTGAGGTTTTTTGGTGGAATCTTGGTAAATAAGTTGTGTGCAGTCTACGTCCCATCCACGGAACCCACACCAAGTTTATGATGATTTTTATCGAAGATGACAGCGGGGGCGGTGGTGGTCGTGGTGACGGCGGCGGCGCAGGCGGCGACGACGGGGGTGGCGGCGAAGTTGGCGGTGAAGTTGGCGGTGAAGTTGGCGGCGACGGCGGTTGTACAGGCAGTGGCGAGAGCGGTGACGACGGTGGCGGCGACGACGGTGGCGGCGACGACGGTGGCGGCGACGACGGTGGCGGCGACGACGGTGGCGGCGACGACGGTCGCGATGACGGTGGCAACGGTGGAAACGGCGGCGGCGACGGTGGAAACGGCGGCGGTGACGGTGACATCAGAGACGGCGACAGCAGCGACGACGGAGACCACCACCACCACCACCACCACCACCACCACCACCATCGATATCAAAACAAATGCAACGCTGTAAATTACTTTTGAATGGTCGCTGATATCATCCAGGTAGAAGAAGCCACCATAACAACTAACATGTTGATAACAACTACAATAGCGGCCACAGCAACAGCACGACTCCACCACCACTACTACCGCTGCCACTACAGCCACCATTAATAACAACATCAACAAGACGAATAAGGAGGTTAACAAAGGCAAAGCACTAAATTAATCTCTAGCACAGCTTATCTGACATGGTGACAGATATGTTATTAAAAGATCATTAGAAGAAACCTATACTACTACTACTACTACTACTACTACTACTACTACTACTACTACTACTATTACTACTACTACTACTAATAATAATAATTATAATAATAATAATAATAATAATAATAATAATAATAATAATACTCGGAATGATGGTATTTTTATTAACCTTATTAGCAAATCAGTTCCTAAATATACATTGGCACTCACCCACATACATATAAACATACATAAATGTATGCATACAATTAATGTAGGCAGCGGTGTGCAATGTCTTACCAAAAAGGCAAACTATAATTGTCATTAAATATCACTGTGTTAGAAACATCTACATTGCTAGAAATAAGAGCTAAAACGCTCTAATACTGCAGTCACAGCACATAATTGTATACATACTAATAAGAACCGTTATCTATATATTTATCGTCCTTAAATGTGACTGAGTGTGCCGAAGCACCTATATTGCTAAAAATAAGACTTAAAGACTGTTATATATATATATATGTATGTATGTATGTATGTATGTATGTATGTATGTATATACACTGACAGGGGAGACAACCGTCCGATGACCGTCTCACTCGCTTATTTCGTAGGCATCATCAGTAGCGACTATTCAAATTGAACAGACCTTGCTCGATGTGACTTTTGGCTGCTCCCCAAACTGAATGAGAAGGCAGAGGAGGTTGTGTCAAGGGTTCTGGACACTTCACATTGAAGGACTTCCACTGAGGCCTTCATGAAGTACCTGGAGTGCGACAACAAGTCCACCGAGGCCAGAGGATCCTTCCCTAAAGGAGATAAGAGTTTTGTACATCTTTGAAATCAGTAAATGTCTTTTCTGAAAAAGTTTCAAAATTTCTGGGACGTACTTGGTATATGTATATTTTCTCCTGTTTTTAATTATTTAAATTCTTCCTCCGAGGAAGGAACTGGTTTCAGTTAAAGATACAAAGCTCAATCGTTGAAATACAGATAACAAAAACAATCTTGTATTTTAAAATTTCGAAACAGTTGTCTATAGTTATCCTCTTTCAGAGATATTCACATCAGCAGGGCAGTTGACCTCTAGGACAGTACATATCTTTTCTTCTTTGTCCTAAGCAAAGATATTCAGCCTGTCGTGTTTACAGTTGACAGATGTTTTGATGGAAACGTTCCACCAATATTCCTTTTTGTTGATGTTTGTCTATGTATTCAATAATAGGGTTTTCTCTATATCGACGTATATCGTTAAAAAAACCCAACAGATATCTATCAGTTGCAGAGGAAGTCTAGTAGCTGTGACGGAATTGCTAAATATGCACTTCTGCTTCCTAGAACGTCATCAATAGCAAACATCCACTAGCAACCGCATGCTAAGACAAATTCAGTCCACACATATATAGAAAAATATAGAAAAATAGTGATCATCAAATCACTGATGTTGCGATTAGCTGGCAGAGGATTAAACATTTTTAAAACAGTATTAGTTCAAAATAACATTCTGTATATTATACTCAACGTATATATACTGGGAAAAACCAGGAAACTACGGTGTTCATATCAAGAAAACATCTTGTATATGCGTATCATGCTACAAACACAGAAATACATCAGTAGCAGACAAGATACTTTCTCGGGGCGAAGACTTCTGTTTCCAGGGTTTCTACAGCATATCTACGTTAAGTATAATATATAGAACCTTATTTTGAATTAATATTGCTTCCGTCAGTAATAACAAATAATAATATTTTAATAATCGTTTTTATATTAATATCATACATGCACACATACATACATACATACATACATACATACATACATACATACATACATACATACACACATACATACATACATACATACAAACATACATACATACATACATACATACATATTTACATACATATTTAAGTACATATATACATACATATTTATCTACTTGATAGGATATCACGAAGAAAATCTACACTGAAATGCAACCATGCATTTTGAAGAGAGAGTTGCATTAAACACAAAATTTTAACGAGACGTCAGGAAATGCAACTCCAGAGCAATAATCCCACCAAATTTTCACTCATTGACCGAGATTGTTTAAGGCTAGTTTTCTTAGCCATACAAGAGTGCATAAAACGAAGCAAGTTAATAAACCTATGCTACTTGAAAGAACATACGTCTGCGAATCATGCACTAATTACTATTTCTCCACTGGTGGTCCAAAGAGACACATGTCCGTACACAAAGCCAAGTGAGACGTCGTAAGTCTGCGCTACATTTAAGTGAGAAGAGACATTTATGTGATAACTGTAGTAAAAGCTGCAGTTGTTCAGTTGGGTCGAATCCATGTTCGGTTCTCAGCCTATTAAGGAGTCATGGTTATATTGAATGTTGAGTTTACCATAACGTATAAATGTATGTATGTATGTATGAAACAAAATGTTTGAACTCTTACATATATTAATTTATCACTGTTGGAGAACTGAGAAAGTGCACCAAGACTGGATTGATGCCATTTTAGTCCCCTTGTGTAAATCGGGGCCAAAGGATCTGTGTGGTAATTTTCGTGGGATTTCGCTTTTGTCTGTGGTTGGAAAGGTACTTGCTTGCATTTTGCTAGAACGTTTAAATACCTTCATAGTTTCAAATATAGTGTCTGAGTCTCAGTGTGGTTTTCGTTCTTCCAGGGCACAGCTGATTGTATCTTTACTGTCAGACAATTACAAGAGAAGTGCATTGAACAGAATCTTGCTCTGTACCATTGCTTTGTTGATTTGTGCAAAGCATTCGATACTTATAATCTAAATGCTCTGTGGCTAATTCTGGGGAAAATAGGTTGCCCAGAAAAGTTTATAAACATGGTCAGGGCTTTTCAACAAGATATGAAAGCTAGAGTTGGTGGGAGGCTCTCTGAATCATTTGCCGTGGAAAATAGATTAAAGCAAGGAGACCTTGATGCACCCACCTTCTTTGCAATATACTTTGCTGTTGTGTTGTCACATGCTTTTCAAAACTCTAAGGAAGGTATTAACATAAAATATTGAACACCAGGAAATGTTTTTAATCTGACCAAACTGAAATTCAAAACGAATGTTTTTACTTCACTTATTAGGGAACTTTTATACGCTGAAGTTTGCGATCTTGTCAGTCATTCTGAAACAGGTCTGCAATCTCTTGTAGCTGCATTTGACTCAGCTTGTGATAATTTTGGCTTGACCATCAACTTGAAAAAAAAACAGCTGTAATGCATCAACCTGTGGGTGGTGCTGTTTGTAACCCTGCTAACATTTTTGTTAAGGGTAAGTTACTTAAGTTTGTCAATTCGTTCATCTACCTTGGAAACTCTGTACAAAATTATGGAAATCTTGATACAGCAATACAGCTGCGAATTCAAAGGGCAGCAAAAGCATTTGGTGGCTTGGAGTCACGCCTTTGGTGCCAGCGACATATAGATAAGAATACAAAGTTGGCTCTTTACAAATCATTTGTCTTACCATCCCTTGTGAAACATGAACTTGCTATGAAAGGCATTTAAATTGTTAGAACAGTTCCACCAAAAGTGCCTTTATCGCATTTTAAACATTAAATGGAGTTCTTTTACTCCCAACACAGATATCCTTGCATCTGCAGGAATCACCTCAATTTTAAAGCTATGATTTTGAGGAACCAAATGAGATGGTGTGGCTATATTGTTCGAATGGTGGATGAATGCATGCCGAAACAGTTGTTTTATGGTGAGCTTGCAGAGGGGAAATGCTATCGGCGTAAACCTAAAATAAGGTTTAAGGACGGTATAAGGACTACTATGAAGTCACTTAGAATGAAGTCACTTAGAATGGATCCAGAGGACAGAGAAACTCTTGCTTCAGATCGAGCTGGATGGCGAACAAAAGTGTGGAGTTGAGTGAAAGCGTTTGAAGAGGCCAGGATAACGCATGTAAGACTCAAAACAGATCTAAAGAAGAATGTAACGATCGAGTAGGTAACCTTTTTGTGTGCACAGTTTCTGACATACCATACACAAGAATGAACACACACAAGAATGAAAGATAAAGTTTATCATGATGGAGTTTGAAAGCAACAAAACTACAGCCTGTGAAATATTGGTTTCAAGTTTTAGCATGAAGCCAGCAATCTCCGGGTGGGGATGGAGCAGAGAAACTGATTACATTAACTAGTGTTAGGCTGGTGTCTATTTTATCGACCTTGAAAGGATAAAAAGATAGGCAAAGTCGACGTAGTTAGGATTTGAACTGAGAACGTAAAGGGAGACGAAATAGCCGCTAAACATTTTGCTCAGCGTGCTAACGATTCTGCCAGTTTGCAGAAACCTTATGACCACCCAACTATAGCCAACACCATCGTTACTATCATCATCCTCTTCATCATCAACAACATCACCAACATCATCATCTACAACCACAACAAAAATAATTATAAGAACGTGTTGTATAAGCTCAAGGGCAAAAATTTGGAGTGGGCTTGTATCAAACTCAGTATTTGACAGGTGTTTTATTTTATCGAACCTATGAAGATGAAAAATCACTGTTTACTTTGACGGGAATTGAACGCTGCTGCTGCTGACGTTGATGATGATGATTATGATGATGATGATGATGATGGCGGTGGTGATGATAGCAGCGATTGTTGCGATGAAAGTGGCGGTGATGGAGATCGGGCTACTACTGTCCCGTCCGTAGTTAAGCGCTCGTCACTGTCAGACGAGTGATCCAGCAAGGAGACACTCAACGATCTGTTAGACAGAAACAGTCCAATGTGCCTCTGGTGATTTCCTACTATCTTAGATAATGATGTTCTGGGTTGCCTGCACGTGAGGAAAAGAGGGGATAGTCGTAACTGGTATGTCTTTTATTATGGATGTGTTCATTCAGGTCTAATCTCGAGCTAAATGACGTATCTCCTTTACGATATACTCTTTTTATTGAGGAATCGTAAACTTCCTCAATCACGGCAGAATTCAGATGCCATTATTATCTTTTATCTTTTCCTTGTTTCAGGGCACTTCCTCGAAGGGTTTAGTCCAGGGATTCTCAACTATTTTTTGCCTATGGATCCCTTTGATTACTATTTTATTCTGGTGAAGCCCGATAGACATTTGATGTTTAAAAACTAGTTTTACGGAAACTTTTATTCAAAATTCCTATTTTGTTTTTCACACATTAACTCGTGTAGGTTGAAGAATGTAAAATGTTAGAGAAAGAAAACTAGCTGTTTCTTGCAAAACATACTAATACATACATCTAAAGCAAAATTTTCTTAGAGGCTCTCAACCCATTACCTACCAGTGATCTCATATGAGATCACTTAAAAATTACAAATTTCGCAATTATCTGTCAATATTTACACATATCTAACATTTTTGCTATATCTACTAGGTATATTTATCTGATATTCAAATGAGGTTTGCTAATTTTTCACCCAATATCTCGCTTATTTCTGTTTAAAATGTTATTTTGAAATGTTATTTTGATCATTCCAGCGTGTTTCTAAGGCTGTTTTATGCTAGAAATCAAAGTTTCATAAAAAAAATCCCACTTAATAGAATTATGGGAGGTAATGGGTTAAAATACTATTGTAGACAATTTACTATCTTGTTGCGTAGACCCCAAAAAATCTTATGTGGTTCCTCAAGCGTTGAAAAGCTCTGGTTTAGTCGAACGAATCGACGCAAGTACTTACATTCTTTTAAGCTTTGTAGTTATTATATTGGAGTCAAGGCGTGTGGTTTAGTACCTAGGATATTCAGGTAACGATCGTAAGGTCGTGAGTTCAATCCCCGGCGACGCGTTGTTCTTGAGCAAGACACTTTATTACACGTTGCTCTAGTCCACTCAGCTGGCAAAAATACGTTGTACCTGTATTTCAAAGGGCCAGCCTTGTCACAATCTGTGTCACGCTGAATCTCCCCCAAGAACTACGTTAAGGGTACACGTGTCTGTGGAGTGCTCAGCCACTTGTACGTTAATTTCACGAGCAGGCTGTTCCGTTGATCGGATCAACTGGAACCCTCGTCGTCGTAGCCAACGGAGTACTACGTTTCTACTGGTCTCTGAATTGAAGGTAAGGCCCTGTTCAATGATGTGGGCATGAAACCCGATGTCCTAAATGTGAGTTAACTTTTTCTCAACTACAACTTTATGCCGTCGAATTTTCACCAATACATCGAGCTTTTCCTGGAAAAAAAATGGAGATATAAAATATCGTCAAATTTAACCTGAACACCTTGTACGTTGAATCAAAAAGCGAGTAATTCAGTCGTGCCTGTGTGTGCGTGTGTGTGCGTGTGTGTGTATGTGTGTGTGTGTGCATCGAACAAGGGAGATCCAACCATTCGAAACGTAAATAAAGGAGTACAGTAAATATGAAAAAGAAATAAACAATATAATGCATGCTAAACGTACAGTAATTAATTTAGCTAACAGCTGTTAAAACAGTTATAAAACAACGCTTTTATATTGCAAAATAAAATATCTATATAATAATGGTTTTTGATTTCAACACAAGGCTAGCAGTTTTAGCGAGAGGATGTTAGTCTATTACATAAGCCCAAATTCTTCACTGGCACTTTATTTCATCAACTCCGGAAGCATAAATGCAAAGCTAACCTAAGCAGGATTAGAATTCAGAACATAAAGAGTATGCTTTCATTTTATGTTCGACGCTCTAACGATTCCGCCAATCTACCACTCTTATAATAATAATAATAATAATAATAATAATAATAATAATAATAATAATAATAATAATAATAATAATAATAATAATAATAACAACAACAACAACAACAGCAACAACAACAACAACAGCAACAACAACAACAACAACAACAATAATAATAATAATAATAATAATAATAATAATAATAATAATAATAATGATGATGATGATGATGATGATGATGGGTTTTGGACTTAAACATATGCTCCGATGGTAATGAGACGAGGAAGGCTTGCCAGGATAGAAGGCATGTGGTTGCTAAATGGTGAAATGATGAAGGCAATTCAACCTCAATCCAGCTATAAACACCTGAGAATACTTGAGGCAGATGGAAACAAACACCATGAAATGAAGGAAAAACAAAAACAGAGTACCTGCGGCGAGTGAGAAAAATATTGGCTTCAAATCTGAAAACTAGAAACATAATTTCGGTAATAAACTCGCGCGCGGTCGCAGTAGTTCGGTATGGCACTAGAATCCTGAAGTGGACAAAGGAGGAGCTAAAGGAGATGGACAGGAATCAAGAAAGCTGCTAACGATGCATGGAACCCATCATCCACGTGCAGACGATGATCGCCTATACATGAAGAGAGCAAATGGAGACAGGGGACTGATGAGTGCGGAAGACTGCGTGTGTATCGAACTCGAGAGCTTAATGAGATACGTAACCCAAAGTAAAGAAACCCTGCTAGTGACAGTTAGGAACGAGAGAGTATTGAGAGCGGAGAAAGAAAGGAAAACAAAGGAAGAAGTACAAAAAGGATATGAAGAAGAATTACGCAAGAAGGGACTACACAATCAATTCCATGTAGCCACAACAGAAGTTGCTGGAGAAAATAGGAGCACTATATTGGCAGCGCAGGACCAAGCTCTGGCCTCGAACTGGAGGGTCAGCCTGAGGAATGAGCAAGTGTCTCCGCTGTGCCGCATCTGCAATAATGTGGATAAAGCCATTGTTCATATCATGAACGAATGCCCAAGACTTGCCCCAAATACTACAAGTTGCGGCGACACGACCAGGTAGCAAATATGGTACATTGAAAACTGTGCGAAAAGTGGGGGCTAGAGAGAGGCAAGACGTGGTATGAACACAAACCGCAGAGAGTAACAGAGTCGGAGACTAGCAAAATCCTCTGGGATTTCCCAATCCAAACAGATCAGGTGCTAGAGCATAACAGACCGGACCTAGTGGTAGTGGACGAGGTGCACCACATATGTTATATAGTTGATGTTGCATGTCCCTTTGACCCACGAATAGTCAAGAAGGAAGGCGGAAAGACAGATAAATACAAACCTCTTAAGTACGAAATAGCACGGCTGTGGAAAATGATGAAGGTGAAGATAGTGCCAATTATTGTTGGGTCCTTGGGGACAGTATCAGAAGGCATCAAGTGGAATATGAAGGAACTTAGAATAGAGTGCCCAGTAGAACTGTGAGAAGAGTTTTGCCTCCTTGACATGGCCAGAATGATCAGGAAAGTATTAAACAACTGAAAAGAACGAATAGCATGGTACCCTAGGCTGCAGGTAGTAGGCTGGATTGTCAGAATCGTTAGTGCGTTCTCCGGTCAAATGACGATGTGGCCATCTTTGCTTTTCATCCGTCTGGAGTCTTTGAAATGAAGTACTAATCAAATATTGGGGAGATTTAATTGATTAAACCCCTTCTCTTAAAAATTTCTAGTCTTGTGCCTAAGTTAGAAGTCATTATTAAAAGGTGAAGGTGCATGGCTCGGTAGTTAGAGCGTCGAGCCATCAATCATGAGGTAGTGAGTTCGAATCCCGGACAGGGCTGTGTTATGTTCTTGAGCAAGACACTTTATTTTTGCGTTTCTCCAGTTCACTCAGATGTAGAAATGAATTGCGATATCACAGGTGACAAGATGTATCGGTCTTTGCCTTTCCGTTGGATAACACCGATGTCGTGGAGAGGGGAGGGTGGTATGAATGGGCGACTACTGGTCTTCCATAAACAACCTTGCTCGGACTTATGCCTCGGAGGGTAACTGTTTAGGTGCAATCCCATGGTTATTCGTGACCGAAGGGGGTCTTTACCCTTTATCCTTTTTTTTTTTTTTATTAAAAGGCAGCAAGCTAAGAGAATCGTTAGAGCCGCGATTAAAAAAATAAAATGACTTGCGGCATTTGTTCTGACCTTTTACGTTTTGAGTTCAAATCCTGACGAGAATACGTTTCACCGGTCGTAATCGATAAAACAAAGTACAGGTGAAGTACTGGGTGGGGGAGCTAATTGAAAGACACCATCCCCTCCAAACATTGATGATCATATGCTTATGGATTTTCAGAATTATAAGCACGTCGGACAAATTGCTTAGCAACATTTCATCCGTCTATACGTTTTGAGCTCAAATTTCGCAGGTTTGGGCTTTACCTTTCATCCTTTCGGAGTCGATTAAATAAGTACCAGTTTAGCACTGGAGACGATGTAATCGACGAGGCCACTCCCCCAAATTTCAGGCCTTATGCCTAGAGTATAAAGGATTGTTTTCATTAAGGCGGTGGAAGGCTTGAGCTGGCAAGATCGTTAGCACGCCGGACAAAATGCTGAGAGACATTTGTCTGTGTCTTTACGTTATGAGTTCAAATTTCGACGATGCCGACTTTATCTTCCATCCTTTCGGAGTCGATGGAATAAGTAGCAGTAGGGCACTTGAGTCAACTAGCCTACTTTCCCAAAATTTTAGGCATTGGGCCGACACTAGAAGAATCATCATTATCATCATCATCATTTTACAATGGATTTCACCTCAACCATCAGCCCTAACACCATCAACATTACTGGCATCATCCCCGTCATCATCGACACTACCACCTCCAACAACAACAACAACACTAACACCGACACTGCCAATAACATTAGTTTCAACACCACTACACCCCCTGCACACCAAATGCTATTACAAAACCACTACCACAACAACAACAACAAACACCACAACTACCTCAAACAGTGCACCAACAATAACCCACCACCACCATCACCACCATGACCACCACCACCACAACAAGCACTTCTCCAACAGCACCACCACTACCACCAACAACAACAACAGCAATACCAAGCGGTCCACCTCATCTTATCTCTGAACCCCGTCTCGGGATGAAAGGAGGCTGGGATGTGGCTCTGCCCATCAACCAGTTTTGACATATATTTCCTGAAAATAAAACGTGTCACCTATTTTCCTCCAATATGGTGTCCCTGGGGGCCAACTTCTGATAAAGAGTAAACGGTTTTATTTCTTTTCTTTTTCACGGTCCTGTAAACAAGATATAATAAAAAAAACATTTGGGGACATACCTAAATGTGTACACCCATGTTTTTTCTTCTAAAGCTGCTCGAATGTGGCGATCTTTTAGCAGGAATTACCAAGAACTACAGACCAAATTCTAAGTACATCTCTGAATAAATAAATAAATAAATAAATAAATAAATAAATAAAAACTTGTTTTAAATTTGGTCCTTTTTGAAGTTTTTGGTGCGTCTTTATTTAAATTTTTTGTTGTTTTGCTTTGTTTCGTTCTTAACTTAAATTCCGTCTCCGCCCCTTCGTGATAAACGACGCTGCTAACATCACCAAACACAAACGACAACACCAGCATTGTTATCATAACCATCATCATCATCGCCATCATCATCATCATCATCTACAGCAGCAGCATCACCATTACCACTGTCAACATCATCGTCATCGCCGTCATCATCATCAACCTCATCATCAAGATCCACATCATCGTTTTCATTTTCTCTTCTTTTTCCTATAATCATCATCATCATCATCATCAACTTTTTATTCTTCTTATTGTTATTCTTTCCTCTTTTTCGTCCTTATTCCTTCTCATCCTTCGCGGCTGCCTAGCAACGCACTTGTATTCTTTTCGTCATGTTCTAATTTTCTTCTTCATCATCATCGCTATTATTACCATTCATTATCGCTACTGTCATCACCATCGTCGTCATCAACATTACCATAGCAATCCTCCTCCTCCCCATCATCATCATCATCATTGCCACCATTATTATTATATGTTTGGCTTTTGCATTGTATTTGTACAAGCTGACTCCAAGTCTCACCCAGAGACCTCAAGAGACAACAAGTTAGAAGTTCAATTTGGTGTAACGACTAGGGTGCCATATTTTTAGTTTTGCACAGAGTATTGTTCTAGAGAATGTCTGCCAAAACAATAAATCATTATTATCGTACCTTGCCCCTGTTTACGTCTGACCAAATTGGAGCGCATGCTCTTCCGCTTCCTGTGAAAGGGACGCGTTCCACTTCTCAGGCGCTCCATTTGCTGTCAACGCCGTTGCTGTTGATGTGCAGACATGCGCTTAGGCTACGACATCTCCAGCGCTTCCTAAACGATGAGCAGATGTAGTCGCCTTTTGTGAGACACGATTTTCCACAGCTCGTCTCTGTGACTGAGCTACAGTCAATGAACAAACGTAGATCGAGGCAGGGCACCTGGCACACGAGGTGTCGTCAGCCGCTCACAGCCCTCTGTCAGTCGGACATGCGGTCAATGGAAGTTCCATTCAGGTTTTCTACAGAGGGCGGCCAAGTGCAACGACGTTCTCAGGCAAACTGTGGGTATCGACCAGAATGAGTTGGCTAGTCTGTTCCGAAGGACTTTCGACACGGGACCTATGGATAATTTCCAGAAATCCCTTGCCTGGCACTATTACCGAGTGCTGCCTGCTCGAGGTAAACTTTATAGGTACGGAAGTGCCGTCTGTCGAGCCTGCCCGAGGTGCACCCAGAAGGATGAAACCTTTCTGCACACCTTAGTCCAGTGCCCGAGTATTGCTGACCCGTGGGTTTATGTTGAACACCTGCTGTCACGTGTAGGACGGATCCGGCTATCAGCTGAATCCATTGTGAAGATTGCCCCGCCGCCCTCTTTTGGCCGGGAGGGGAAGGCTGTAGCGAAAGAGGTAGTATGGTGGACCCGTTTGAAAGGGCTAAAGACAGGCACTTTCCTCTTTGGCCAAGCCCTCATCAACTTTTTCAAGTTTCATTTGAAAAGGAAGTTGAGGGTGGAGAGGGAAGTGTAGCTTTGTAGCAAGTTTATTGAAAAGTGAGTGAATGTTGGAAAAATGGCCAGTGTGAAAGGACCAATTCTGAGCGTGCACCTGTAAACAAAATGAGAAGAGCTCTTGCTCTGTTGTTCAGGCACCCGTGACATTTGTGGGGTTTTTTTTCAGGAGGTCCTTAATGCGCCTCCTCTATTGGGAGTGTTAAATTGTTTAATTTTAATTGTTATTATATTGTTTACACGTTGTAAAACCCATTGTATCGTTTTTGTCTTTTATATTGTTGTATGTGTTTTAACGTAATGTAATGTAAGCCCTTGTAGTCAATAAACAAATTATTATTATTATTATCATTATTATTATTATTATTATTATTATTATTATTATTATTATTATTATTATTATTATTAATATTATTATTATTATTATTATTATTATTATTATTATTATTATTATTATTATTATTATTATTATTATTATTATTATTACTACTACTACTACCATTTCCTGCTACCACGCCATGAAGTCGCATAGCATATGCCACCATCACAGCTGCCTCTATTGTACTCATCATCTGTCATCTAAAATCAGTGTGAACGGTTGTTGATAACACACATCATGTTAATAAACAGACATGGAGGTTCACCAAAATACACAACAACGAAGAACCGTATTCACTTGTTTTATTATCTTCTCTTTACCTTTTAGATGTTTTAGCCATTGGACTGTGACCTTGCTGGGACACCGCTTTGACTCTATTTTGTGAAAGTTTAGTACGTATATTATTGTCCCCATTACCGAAGTTAGGAGGACGTAAACAAACCAGCATTGATTGTCAAGCGGTGTTGGGGGATTGACATGATCTTTTTCAGTTTCCGTCTTCCAAATCCATTCACAAGGCTTTGGTCAGAACATTAGTCCAAGATGCCAAGCAGTAGGATTGAACCCCGAAACACGTGGTTAAGAAGCAAACTTCTTACTACACAACCACGCCTGCACCAAAATACGGAAAATAATATTTGTATTCATTTTCACACTGGAACAGAATTGTTCCTCTCGCGTCCAACCTTCACATCGTTTCTACAGTAACGGTTGAGTGTCACATTTACTTGTTTGTGATTAAATCAGTGCTAATATATTAATGTAATAAACAAGACTTCTGACGAGGTGAAGACAGGAAAACAGCTCAGTGTTAAAATTTTGTCAAGGTATGTAAGGGTGACAACTCGGTTACAACTCAGTTAAATGAAATTAAAACTACGCTCGGTTACAACTTCAGTTAAGTAAAATTAAAACTACGCTTGTTGTTTTCAATGGAGTCGGATAATAACTGCCTTCTTCATTGGCCTCTATTTTCTTTGGCGTGAGGTTTCGGTTGTTGCTGACATCATCAGGCCAATTAGTTTATTGTGCTATGGTCAACATAAGTTCATTCTCACTTTCACAAATAAGTTTAACTGCTAATTTAGTGAAAAACAGTGAACACCTATAATGCATCAACCAGTACAGAAAAGCTAGTACCTCACTATCGAGACTAATTTGGCCTTTAAACTCAATCAATATTTACATTATTATGAAATGAAACATTAGATATGTCGCAAAACCCAACATCAACAATAAATATCCTTGACAAGTTGGTACCGCAGAATCGTATTAAATTCTTTTCCCCATTCTCCAATTACTTAATCAACACTGAGAATTTGCTTAAATGCGTAGGCAAAGAATCTTCAAAATTTTAAACAGAATATATTTCTGAATAAAGTTTGTAAGTACATACATACTTAGTTTTAGTATTTCTAATCTTTTGCTTTTTTCGGTCATTGGACTGCGGCCATACTAAGGCACTCACTGCATTGAAGGGTTTAATCAAACAAATAAACACCAGTACTGACTTTAAAAAAAAAATCTGGTACATATTCTATCGGCCTCTTTTACCGAACCGTTAAATTACGGAGTCGTAAACGAATCAACACCGGTTGTCAAGTGGTGGACAAGGCAGAGCAAAAAACGAAGACACATAAACACACTCATACATATATATATATATATGTGTGTGTGTGTGTGTGTGTGTGTAGATAGATAGATAGATAGATAGATAGATATATGACGAGCATCCGCACAGTTTCCGTCTATCAAATTCACTCACAAAATATTGGTCGGCCCGGGACTATGATAGAACACACTTTCCCAAGTTGCCATGCTGTAAGATTGTATCCGAAACCACATGACTGCAAAGAAAGCGAGCTTCTTCACCGCACAGCTATACCGGCATGCATATTAATACACAACTAAAGACTATTATTTCATGTTTCTTCATATAATTAGTAAACTCTGTGAGTATATAACTAATTCCTACTTACTTATCCCTGAAAAGTATGAAAAGTGGTTAATATCTCCTTCAAACGTTGCGCTTGTTACATTTATTCAAACTTCAAAGAGTCCCTCTCAACACACGGCTATGATGCTCCCCCAGTACTCCTGCTCATGATCAGAGACGCATATATTGTCAGCCACTGAGAGAGATGCTCAAGTCATTAAGGCCAAGCAACTGACAAGCAGATAAGTGGTATTGAGTAGAATGCTTGCTATACGGATATTTCTGCTTCAGCAACTCAGCGCTGAATCTGTCTAAAATGTAATGGAAAATCAAAACATCGATGTACAGGTCACAAAAGCAAAGTCTGGAAGGAATAGTAGTCATTTCCTTTGATTCCTAGATAGAAGCAAATAGGAAATAACACTTACTATAACACCAACTATTCAAAGAAGAATTTTTATTATATTATAATATTCTTTTTTTTTTTATCACTTCAACTAATTCATGTATTTATCTAAATCTAGTCACAGATTTTCGTTCTAGTTATTGTATTCTTTTAATTATTAAATCCCTAACGCAGTGAGCTGGCAGAAACGTTAGTACGCCGGGCGAAACGCTTAGCGGTATTTCGTCTGTTTTTACGCTCTCAGTTCAAATTCCGCCGAGGTCGACTTTGCTTTTCATCCTTTCAGGGTCGATAAATTAAGTAGCAGTTGAGTACTGGGGTCGATCTAATCGACTGGCCCCCTCCTCCCAAATTTCGGGTCTTGTGCCTAGAGTAGAAAAGAATTATTAAATGGCCTACTTAGAAATTCTTATTAAACCATCGATTAATTTCATAGGCGCAAACGCGGCTGTATGGTTAAAGAACTCATTTTTAATTACGTGGTTTCGGGTTCAGTCTCACTGCGCGGCACATTGGGCAAACGTTTTCTATTATAGCCCCAGGTTGACCAATATATTGCTAAAAAGTGTGTGCGTGTGTACCTTGGTGTTTGTGTTTGTGTCACCACACACACACATATCATTACAACAGGTGTTGTTTTCTTTACATCTCTATAACTTAGTGGTTCGATATAAGAGCCCTACAGAATAAGTACCACACTTAAAATAAGTACTGGGTTCGTTTATTTTTGCAACTAAAACCCTTAGAAGTTCCCCTGTAAGGCGGCAGTCTAATGACTGAAATAAGTTGACAGTGAAAAATTGATAATGTTACCGTAGCATAATTCTTTTCTGAAACGGCTTTAACCCAACTCCAATTTAACTTCTTATTTAGGTTCATAACAAAGAAGGTTTATCTTTTAGATAACATTATAGCAGTTTGTGCCTAGAGTAGAAAAGAATATCTTTCTTATTTCCACTTAACTATAATCCGCTTTTTGATTTCTTTTCCTCATTCACTATGAAGGCGCTTGGCCCAGTGGTCAGGGTATTGTACTCATAATTGTGAGATCAGGGTTTCGATTCACCGAAATAGTGCATTGTGTTCTGGAGCAAAACACTGCATCTCCCATTGTTTCAGTCCACTCAGCAATATACAGCTAACTCTGATGCAGGCTGACGTCCAATTCAGAGCGACTGCAAGCCTGCCCACCTAGCCAGCGAGGTAGCAGCATTCGAAAGTTGGGATCTTTTTTAAAACGGGGGCCACATTTTTCATTAATGTTTTACGTAGTGTTTTTGGTACCGAAAGACTTTCAAACTTCGTATACTTATCTATTTTGTGTTATAGAACAGAAAAATATTTTTGTATTCGAATTTATTTCATGTAAAAAATTGTTTTATTTCGATAATTTCAACCAATCACTGACAAGTATTCAGTTGTTTACATTTACTCCTTTGGCTCATTAAGCGATGTAAAGCGTATTTAATCTCCATACCTTCGTTTTATTTGCTTTTTTCATTTTAAATTTGCTTTAACCCTAACCCTAACCCTAACCATATGGTTAGGGTTAGGGTTAGAGTTAGGGTTAGGGTTAGGGTTAATTGTTTCAGAATCGTTTGTTTATGTAGTCAGCACTTGTATATCGGCTGAATGGACGTCAGTGATTGGTTGAAATTACAGAAATACGACAACTTTAACATGGAATAATTTATGGATTTCTTTTTTTTTTAAGAAGACTAAGAGAAAAAGATGTTTTATATGACACATTCTACCAGTGTTCCAAGTTTCAAAGTGTTTCGTTAATGAAAAATGTGGCCCCCGTTTTAAAAAAGATCCGAAAGTTGCAACACTGCAAAGATACGCATCGTGATAAGCGGTGTATAACCACATGCAATAGTCTAGTCGATACAGTGATAATCATTCACTACCTAACCTTTATTCCAATGTATCTATTATGTAACCTATATTCTAGTACATTCGTTTTCACCTTGTCTCGTTTAATTTCTTCAAGTTTATTTATGGAGTACGTTACTTTAATTCCACTGTTCTAACATTTGTCAAACTGTTCTCAATAACAAATAGTTTACACACAGACACTTTATCGAAAAATACACTCTATAAAGGCTATTAATATTTTCAGATATGCCACGTTTCATTTAATGTTTCCATATTTTTAACATCAAGTACTTTCTACTTTATTATAATCTTTTTTTCCTTGTATGTATGTATGTATGTATGTATGTATGTATGTATGCATGTATGTATGTATGCATATATAGATTTTTTTTTTGCTTCCGCATAATGTTCCATTGTCTAATCTACATTTCAATTCGTTCCCTTTCACACACTTTCCTTTAAATTGATATCTTCAGCTTTATACATGATATACATGCTCATATAATTTCACTATTCCAAATTACACCAAAATTGTTCACAATAATAACTTCTAAGGCACACACACACACACACACACACACACACACACACACACACACACACACACACACACACACATACATACATATATATATATATATATATATATATATATATATATATATATATATATATATATATACACGCACAAACACTCAAACACAGAGAGAGAGAGAGAGAGAGAGAGAAAGAGAGTGAGAGATACGATTCTATAAAAGGTATTGATATTTTAAGATGTGCAAGTATTATAGCTGTTTTTTCATCGCATTCATTACATAACCAAACATTCAGTTCTGTAGCGAAAAAATTAAGTTTCCATTCTACCAAGTAGCTTCATGTTTTAATTCTATTATATATATATATATATATATATATATATACATAATGGATATATATATATATATATATATATATATATATATATATATTTATGCATAAATGCATGCATACATATATACATACGTATTCATTTATGTATGTATATGCATGTATATAGATGTGTGTGCGTGTATATGTATATATACATACAAGTGTGTGTGTGTCTATTCGTGTATATAAGTATGTGTACACATGTGTGTGCGTTTATGTATATATATATATATATATATATATATATATATATACGTGTATGTGTGTGTGTGTATGCATGACTTATAAACAGCAGTAAAGCAACTATGTATGTTTCAAAAATCTTTTACTTTGAGTTCTGTGTTGCCGCTTTTCAATGCATTTCACATTTAGCCAGTTACACCGTTAATCATTCAATGAAAGCGAGACTTAACTTTATAACATCCATATTTATATGCATTCAAATTTGTTCCATCTGGATTTATTGCCTAATACTAACATATTGTATTTCAAAGATGCGTTATCAACTGAGCTCTAAATTACCTTGGGTGTATTTTTATTTTAATTCATCAATTCTATATATATAGATATATGTTATACTGTAAATTCAACATAAGTTAATTATTCAAATTTTGTACATATATATAAGGATAAAAGCTGCTTCTTAATTTGGATTATGTAACTTTTACTCAATGAAAGCAATCATTAAAATCCACACTGTTCATAAAATACTTAAATTCCAATTTCAATGTATTCTTTTCAAAATGTGGTTCTTACACTTCTTTTATTATTGAAAGATTTCATTTATGCGGGTTAATTACAAAACCAATTTTTATCCGCAGTAACATAATGTTCTTATCCTAGCTAAATAAGTCAACTTAATACTCGATTTCTTCATATATTCTAACGTTGTTTTGAGGTGCTCGGTATTATTCTAAATACATTTCCTGAGCGAGTGAGTGAGTGAGTGAGTGAGTGAGTGAGCGAGTGAGCGAGCGAGTGAGTGAGTGAGTGAGTGAGTGAGCGAGCGAGCGAGTGAGCGAGTGAGTGAGTGAGCGAGCGAGCGAGTGAGTGAGTGAGTGAGTGAGTGAGTGAGTGAGTGAGTGAGTGAGCGAGCGAGCGAGTGAGTGAGTGAGTGAGTGAGTGAGTGAGTGAGCGAGTGAGCGAGCGAGTGAGCGAGCGAGTGAGCGAGTGAGTGAGTGAATACAATTAAACCAATATAGGATACAAAGGAAAATTAGACGTAACATATCAGAAAAAACTCACACAAATTGGGAATCAAATGTGAAAATTATATTTAGCGACTAGCAAAAAAGCCACACTGAAGGAGGTCTTTCTGCCAGTCTTGAATAAAAACAGAATTTCAATTTAATAATAATGTCTCTTTCCGCATCTTTATAACATAATTAATTCGATGGTTTCTAATTAAAATATTATAGCTTCTAGCGCAAACACAAACTTTTTCTAATCACAAACTTACTGCTTTTTCACATTTCACTAATTATATACAATACTAAAAGCAGAATAAGGGGTTTTGTTTTAGATATTGCGAAATAATTACGATAATTCCTACAGTCACCTGCTTGCTAAACCTCTCCTACACCCACTCACACCCACATGCAGACGTACATATGACTCTCATACCGCATGTATTCTTATCTCGTTATTTCTCCTCCCTTTTATAATATATTAAATACAACCCTTCGACTTTCTCTTCTTCATCTTCTTCTTCTTCTTATTATTATTATTATTATTACTTTTATCATTGTTGTTGTTATTATTGTTGTTATTATTATTATATTGATAGTTCTACTCCACCCATTACAACATCGTATCCCACCTTTGATACCACTAACATGCTTATTTATGACTTAACATCTTTTCTCTTTCTAGAGGTAGCTATATACATACATACGTATATATATATATATATATATATATATATATATATATACATGCAAACATACTTCATATATACATATATATACAAATATATACACACATATATATATATATATATATATACATATATATATTTATACATAAATACATATATATATACATACATACATACTTCATATATACATACATATATATATATATATATATATACACACACACATCGTTGTATAGGCACTTGCACACACTCACACACACACAGGCATGCAGATTGGCGCAAAAGTTGCTTTTCAGTTCTAGATATGACCACACCCGATCTGTTTTTTATTTGAGCTTATCTTCAGAGAAAAGTTTCCACAAACTACAAACACTCCAGAAACTAACGAATAATAATAATAATAATAATAATAATTATTATAATAATAATAATAATAATAATAATAATAGACCAAAAGTAGTAGTAGTAGTAGTTGAAAACTAGGTTTTAAGAACTGTTTATGCCACATTTCTGATTGTAACGCCTTTTGATTCCTCACGAGAATCTTCCCTTAACTTAACTTTAAAAGTTGTATTCCCTTGAATGTTCTTTATAAATATAATAAAGTTCCCGGCGAAGAAGTCATTTTACTATAAAATCAGAGGGCGTTACCTGAACATCTCACTGTTCTATTTCCTCTTGGCAAATTTATCAGTGACAAGGTCACAGATCGCACGATATAATAAATAAATGCTGTAATTGAAGGTAACAGTCTTTGTATGATTTTGAATGGATAATGTGTGTTTTCGACGATGCAATCGTTTTAGTTTCAGCACACGGTCCCAGATGAAAATCACTGGCCTGGCAAATACACCTCTGAAATTTATATTTCACTAACTCAAAATAACATTGTTTTCAAATTTTGGCACAAAGCCCGCAAGTTCAAGTAAGTCGATAACATAGACCCCAGTCATCAACTGTTGGGGGATGTGCTTCTTTTTGTCGAGCTCAGTGAAAGGCAAAGTCGGTCTCGGCAGAATTTGCACTCAGAACGTAAAGACGAACGAAATGCTGCTAAGCATTTTGCCCGGCTTTCTAGCGACTGTGCCAGCTCACCGCCTTGCAACAAACTAACTAAAAATAATATTAATTGCTAATCTGTTCTTTTATTCTCTCCCCGTATGTCATTTATTAATTGCATGTTTTTATTAATTATTTTATTAATTATTTGCTTTATTAATAGCAGGTTTTTTCCTCATTACATTATATATAATTACGCTAATCATAATTTCTTAGGCTCAAACCAAAACAGCCTTCAAATTATAAATATCAAACCAGGACAACCTTGAAATTATAATCATTATAACTATTATAGATCCTTGTAGGAAGAATTTCTGACCTAATTCTCTTTATATACAATGTGTATACTTTGTAATGAATAATAAAATTCTAAACGTTAAACAGTTTGGAAGTTAGAGTATTTTTAGGCAACTATCCATTATTTTATATTGAGCAAGACAGAAAACTCAGAATCTTTTATTAATTGTAAAACAGGTACGGATGTATGGTTCAGAAGCTTACTTTCCAACCATCTGGCCTTGGGTTCAGTCCCACACTGCGGCACCTTGGAAAAGTATCTTCTACTATAGCCCTAGCTTGACCAAAGCCTTGTGTGTAGGGGGTGGATTTGGTAGACGGAAAATGGAAGAAGTCCATCGTAAATATGTGTGTGTGGTTGTGTGTGTGCGTGCATGTATGTATGTGCGTGTTTGTGTGTGTTCCCCATCTCAGCCTGACAACCAGTGTTAGCTTTTTTACGTCCACGCGACCTGGCGGTTCGGTAAAATAGACCAACAGGTGTAATGGGGTCTATTTATTCGACTAAGCTTTTCAAGGCGGTACCCCAGTATAGCTGCAATCCAATGACTAAAAGAAATAAAATATAAAAGATAAGAGATAAGAGATATTCTGAATCCCAGAAATAAGTCATTTTTAATTCCATTTGTGATTCGAGAGGTCTCTTACGATGTAGATACATCACACACCCGTTGGATCTCTGATAAAGACGCGCAACATGAAGCTTGGACTTGAGCTATATCATGAGTATGTTCGTTAGTTCGTAACTGAGTTGTGCATAGCAGGGTTAGCACTACATACTGATTTCAATAAGTTTTTTTGTTTTTTTTTGAGGTCGGGGTTCCATCTTAAAATTTAAGTCTTTGATCCATTAACCGGGACATTATGTGACATTTTAAAGTAGATCGTCGGAACAAATGTGCAAACTGGACGGGGTACCGGAGCAACCACTTCAAACTGAAATTACACGGTATGTATGGTAAACCTACGTATAATGACCTTAACTTTGACAAAATTCTTTTACTTTGACAAAATTCTGAACATACTGTTTGCTGACACAAACCATCACTAGTTTCCTAGGATTCTACTGTTTCAATTTTACATATATATACATATAATATGATATGGTGATCTCTCCGTCAGAGAGGCGACAATTCAATCTCTGATAGTTTATAACAACTTACTCACCGTCAACGTTACCTCCACTACGATTCTTTGAAATTTAGCTGCAGCTAAACGCACTTGGGTCACCCGTCATTCCTACTCTGTATTCTAGATGCGAGTAATCCCCCCACAGATCAAGTGCACAAAACTTTACTGAAATTCTCCTTGCTTCGAATGACAATCAACCAGAAACACGTTTTAGTCGGTACGTTCATTCTGTACCCTACAAAAATATGAATTAATCTTTAATTGCACTAAACTCACCCTGCAATGAACGTTATATTATAGACTCAAGGGTTTTCCCTAGATTAACTAATAAATACCGTATTAAGAAACTATATAAGCCATGCCATTAAAATATTCAAGAAAATCTTATGATGACAGAGTATCAGGTCACCCAATGTGCACATAGACTTTTTTATCCATTTTTCTTCTGCTTCACGCTTTTACACGTCTTCACTACATTACATAACTGTTAGTGCACTACATTGCACAACGTACAGCACTGCATTACACTGTATGCAACATACCTCTATATGACATACCGCACTACATAGCATACAGCACTAGATTACACGACAAATTACACTGAATTACACAAGTTATAATACATCACACAGCACGTTCCACTACGTTACTGAACCTACAATAGTACATTACTTACTTAGCACACTTCTCAACATTATCCATCATAAAAAGCAAGTGCATAACAGTAAAAATAACTTAAAATTATAATTCTATGATATGTAGGGCTCTCGCAACTCTATATAATTACACAGAACCATGCAGTATATGGCAGCTTCTCCAGCTAGAAATAGCAATGAAATTTCTCTCAAACCATTTCCCACTGTCTTAAAACTAGAAACACATATTAAATAATGCAGTCCTAAAATACACTAAACTTTTCGGAATATGAGATCATGAAGGCAGAAATACCTTTAATCATAGATCTGTTGGATCTATATCGATCTGGAGTTGAACGACTTACATTTCCAGAAGAAAACCATTCTCTTCATTAACGAATTTTCTTTTATTATAAATCTTTAAAAATTTTGCAGATTTTTTTATTATAATTTATTCATTAGTGGAAGGAGAAAATTGAAGGCTCCAAATTTCTTCTGATTAACCTTGGCTAATGTACAGGACCGCTGGGTGAGATTAATGTATCCGATATTCAATCTGCATTGCTAGAGCGTAAACATGAGCAGTGAGTGAATTCCAAAGTGAAACATCTTTTGGTAAAAAGACAACACAGAATGTTACAGAACGGAAAATACCCTTACATCTAACAGGTTAAAGAAAAGGGGACAGAATAAGATAGTGGAAAAGAAGTAGTTTTTGTAGCAACAGAAGAGATTTGCGAGAGGTTGCTGAAAAGTTCCTGACTTTAAGGATGTTGTGAAAGGCCTGGTTAAAGACATAACCATCCGAGTTCTTTTACAGGGCTTAGAAAAGTGAAGAATCGATGCAATAAGTGTGTGAATCTGAGGAAGGAATATGTTCAATAAAATGATAATTAACTGATCCTCCTGTATTTTCTTTTACCTAAAGCCAGGAACTTTTCAGCACACTGTCGTATAAGAAAATAGAGCAGTGAGTCAGCAGGTATTAAATATAAGCGTTGAAAGGTTTCCATATCAAGTGAATTTTTCTAATGGTTCTTAGTGCGTTACGTGAACAGTATTCTATTTAAGAATAAGTCGGCGAGCTGGCAGAATCGTTAGCACGCCGGGCAAAATGCTTAGCAGCATTTCGTCCGTCTTCACGTTCTGAGTACAGATTCTGTCTTTCATCTTTTCGGGGATAAGTACCAATCAAGTACTGAGGTCGATACAGTGGACTCAGCCCCTTCCCCAAAATTGCTGGCCTTGTACCATAATCTATTCAAGGATGCAATTTTTGATATGTGTGTAATTAGCAAGCGTAGCTTTTCCGCGAATCAGTGGGATCCATGTATTTCTATACATGGATGGGTAGATATATATGGTTGAATCTCCACCGGTCTCGACGACGAAGATTTAGCTGTTCGATCTACTGAAATACCTACTCATCGTATTTGTGTGAAAGTGCTGAGCCTTCCACAAACACGTCTGCTCATCGTTATTCTCAGGCAGAATCTGTATGACGGGAGCGTCACAGAGCTGCTCGGTTGGGATTACAGGCACAATCCAACGCTTCAACACAGTTTCCATCTACGGTACGGGTCGGCACGAGGCTATAGAAAATTATATATGCCCTAGGTACTGCACAGTGAGATCGAACGTGGGTAACATGGGTTCTCGTAGCTGCGACGTGAACTTCGTAAGTATTCAACCGTACTGTACCTATACATACAGGTACAAACACACACACATATAGATACTTAGATACTTACACACACGCGCACACACACACACACACACACATAGATACTTGGATACTTACACACACACACACACACGCTCATTATTCTTATTGTTGTTGTTAAAGCTTCTTGAACAGATGGTTTAAATTTACGTCAGCAATTTTTCAAAGGTGATTTGATTGGTTTCCCATAGTTCTTGCCTTGGAGTATTTTAGACTTGAGACAGGAAAGTATCATGTGTTTTGAAGGGAATCTGTATGCATGCATGTATATGTGTGTGTGTGTGTGTGTAAAGAGAGGGTGTGAGAGAGAGAGAGAGGGGGGAGCGTGTGGTCAGGCAGAGTTTGTGAGAGGAGAACCCTAATTGGAGAAAGTTGATCCATTTTGTTGCCCAGTTTAATATCACCATTGGCGGTAGGTAATTTTTTGCTTGATCCCAAGTATTCTGACAAGGTCCTGGTATCCTCATGTGTTGTTGCTTTCTACTGTACCTTCTTTTGTGTAGTGACTCAGTTAGTTAAAGGGTACAAACAGAAGTAGTTTTTTTTGTAGAAGCCCTCTGAAACCATTAACTTCTAGACTTCATCTGGCTGCTTGCAGAGGATAGCAGTAATATGGGAACCGTAGTTTTTTGGGGTTTTTTTCATCTCTACCTGACCACCAATCTCTGAGCTACTTCGAAACTCATGTGCGATACGCTTCCACTTTAGACTGAACCATAAATTTTCATGTTTAAACAAGAATACGCGTATCTAGTGGACTCAAAATATTGGTCTCAAATTTTGGCACGAGGCCAGCAATTTCAGAGTAGGGATAAGTCGATTACATCAACCCCAGTATTCAACTTATTATTTTTCATCGACCCTGAAAGGATGAAAGGTCAAGTCAGCCTCGGGGGAATTTGAACTCAGAACGTAAAATATTAAAGCATGAGTTGACCATATCGTCGTAGATTACGTACAAGGAGGGAACTTCTCAAGAATCGTTCGACTTGTAGGAAACAACAGCCAAACCTTCTTCGAATTACATTCTAACGTCTTTAAAAATTGACATATTTGTTAAGGTATAATCAATTCGCAATACCCCACCCCCACCCCCACCTACCCAAATAAAAGAGACGAGAAGTCATGGCTGAAATATGCTTGATCGTAGGATTCATAGATTTGTTCAGACAGAAGTGACTTGGTGCTAAACAGCAACATACGATTAATGAATTGCACGTTTTTGAGAAATTATAGAAATTATTTAGGATTAATCAAATGTAAATCTCATAAATGACGTATTGAATAACTGAAAGCACAAGAATCAGTAAAAGATGTCTTTGATAAAGTATTTTGAAGAAAAATAAATTAAGTTTAGAAATATTAGTTCGATGGTAGAAATGGATGAATCCAGTCAGACCTCACACGAAGTGCATTACAGTCTTTAGTCTACCCCCACCCTACCCCTTTTTCCCGCCGAATTCAAATCCCACTGTAAACAACTTCGCTTTTCATCCACCCGGAGAGTGATAACATGAATATTAACGACAGAAGTTGCACACATAACTTCATTCAATGAATCTATGTATTAATACATCTTCCCTACAAAAACTGGCCTTATATACAGCTGAGTTTGTTGCGGTTGTTCTTTAGCTTTATATCATCCCTGATTAAGCACACCGTTAATTAAAATAATTATAGACGTGACCATCCCGTTTTTTGGGGGTTAATAGGACCACATTGTCCAATATGTCGTTTCACTTTTTAAGACGGCTGAGTATGATGATTTGAAGGAGATTTGGCTGCTATTTCTAACATCTCTAGCGACTATGTAGTGGATGCCTCTTTAACTCCATTCGGTTTAATTTCTTGTTGTCGTGTCATCCCAGATCAGCCCTCATCCAACAGTCCTATAATACACATGTAGTTCTTGCGCTGCCCCTCCCCCTCCTCACCCCTAACAGTCCTACAGTTCATAAATTGTACTGATGAGAGAACCCTCATCCAGCAATACTATAGTACAGAAGTAGTTATTGTCATTGTAATATAACCCCAAAGTAGCCCCCATCTAGTTGTCCTACTGTATGTATGTAGATGTTGCTGAAGTGTAACACCAGGTCAATCCTAACTGAACAGTCGTTTGTTATACAAGTTGTCAAACAAACTAGAAGGAGCAACCTACAGGTCAGTCTTCTCAGTGCATAACTGCGGAAGACACTGTACACTCCGAATTTCACTGCTGAATCATATACGGTGCAATGTGGCTATTTGGACATATTGCTCACCAATGTTCATTCCATTTCGCTAAAACCGTTGATTCTAATGTTGGTCACAGCAGTAACTGCCAAGATGGACACGGCGGAAGCGCTGAGTATATATGTGATGCTGACTTCTAGTGGCAAAACATGACAATTGCTGTTCTGCCCTTACTGATGGTGATGTTCATCCCAGTACAATACATAAATGGAGATGTCAACAAGGTGGTTTACATTCCAGTGTATTTATATATATGGGGGTGGGGTTAACGAGGTGGTGTACAATCACTCCACTGTGGCGCTAAGGACACCAGAGTGGGTACTTCTGCCGACTTACTGTGGCAAACGAGTGGTCAGGGTAAGGATAGGCAGAGTACCCCCGGAGATTGAGGTGGTGTGACTGGTGGCAGTCATTATGTACAATATGGAGGAGGAAGCAAAAGTTTTAAAAGTAATGAGAACGAAAGAAGTACACTGATAGGATAGGGCCTCGAAGTGGCGGTCCAGGTCAGTTTGCAAGACTTGCACAGGAGGTGATACTGCCGGAGGAAGTGAGATTAAGAGTAGTGGTGGAGGGAAAATCTCCAACCTGTTACCAGTGTGGAGTAAGGGGATACATGAGAGCAAGGTGTCCCCAGAATGACAAGAAAGGTGAACAGGAACAGCAGCAGCAGTGCTTTGACATATAACACATTCGATTCTTAATTCAAGCTATTACACTTTTTTGTTTCTTTATTGAATATTGATATCAACAGTAAGCATGGGTTCGTTTCTATCCAATGTCATACTGTTATTGTAGTGTTTTATGACAATTTATAGATTTATTCTTCCACTGCTAGTTTTGTTTATCGTTTTTTTTTTTTGTTTTTTTTTAATTTGAGGAAAATTCACCTCTATACAGATACATGACGATGGAGAGCCAATTAGAAGAAAAAATAGCATTTTCGGCACCCGCTTCTCGTTGCCTTCAATGAAATTTCTAAAGCTGCCAAAACCACTCGAGGCAGTTGTACTGTGTACAGAAGAGTTTCTATTATTGAAGAAAGCTGCACAGAAATGGTTTTCACCCGTCAAGGAGGGGGAATTTGACCTCAATGACTCTCCAAATTCCGGCCGACATACTCAGTTTAATGAGAATCAATTGACCGAGCTTACCCATAAGGATCTGCACCAATCCACTAGGGAATTGGCCCAACAGATGGTATTCCCCCGTGATATATTGGTGCCGTTTTCTTCGCTAGTTGAGTAAGGTCCACACGACCAGACCGGTGTCACAGTGTACATGCTCGCCCCCACGTCGCTAATGTGACCAAAAATGCTATTCAAGAGCTTGGCTTGGAAGGTCTGCTGAATCCACCGTATTCTCCTGATGCAGATGATTGACCTATTTTGGCCACTCTCAAAGAGTTTCCGGAGCATTTCATTCAACGACTTGGAGCTGAAAACGTGGTTGAATGAATTCTTCAAGTCGTGACCTAGTGCTTTTTACCAACCTTCAAAGCATTGACAAGCTGGTCGCGAATAAAGGAGGAGAATATACTATGAACTGATTTCTTAAAATTACTGATGTAAAATAAAGAATTAAGTTAAATAGAAAAGAACGACCGAATTTATCTGCCAACCCAGTTCATGAACAACATAAATCATCTTTTCTCATTCTTTTAAAGCATAAATCCTTTGTGTCTCGTCACATAAACACAGACAATACAAATTTTTATAGATATTACTTTAAATCACAATTTTCTCTCTTCCGTTTCCCCCCCACAACCACATCTCTTTCTCCCTTTCTCTCTCTTTCTCTTTCTCTCTTGCCTCTCTCTCTCTCTCTCTCTCTCTCTCTCTCTCTCTCTCTCTCTCTCTCTCTCTCAATCGTCCAAACAATCTCTCACTATCATTTTCTGGTTTGTTGCTTTTAAATTGCATATTTTTATTTATTTTCTATTCTCTCTCCCACCTCCAGATCAGCATGTTCATAAGTCTTTCGACTGAGCGAGTAAAGTAGTGTCTAAATTGGAGAGAAAACAGGCATTCAGGACGTAGAAGTGTGTGTGTGTGTGTGTGTGTGTGTGTGTGTGTGTGTGTGTGTGTGTGTGTGTGTGTGTGTGTGTGTGTGTGTGTGTGTGTGTGTGTGAGTAAATGAGCGGTTAGTAGAGGATGTGTGAGCGAGAAAAAGATTATTTCTGGGTTTGTTGTGCAGATATTCTTCGGGGCAAATATTCAGTTGAAATTTGAAATTGAAAATAAAGGAAGCGGAAACTGGTTTTTGACATTTTGTAAAAGGATAACCACTCACTTGAAGTCGGTATTGAATGGCTCGACACACGCACACAACGCACACACACACACACACACACACACACACACACACACACACACACACACACACACACACACACACACACACGCACACACACACACACACACACAACGGTACAAAATTATTCGTATGAACAGAACGGTTAGAAGTAATTCAAACAGTGAAATAAGCTTACGCGTGAGAAAAATGAAGAATCTAAGGAAAACGTTTCGGGAAACTCACTTTGTCAAACAGATAAAGAAATATCAAGTAGAGTTGTTGTAAATATAAATTGAATTAAAGAAATGGGGGAAGAGGGGAGGAAGAAGACGTTAGGAAAGGGGGCGTAAAACTGTTGTTATATAACGAATAACCACGAATGCAACAACAAATGAAGTAAACCTAAATACCACTAATTTAGACAAATATGTTAAATGCATACATGCGCGCGCACACACACACACACACAAATGCACACGGATATATGTATATACATGCATACATATATATGCACATATTTCCTTAACATGTCGCAAATCTGGTATCGTTTCCCTCTCCATATCTCCATACGATTTACACCCCCTTTCCTAACGTCTTCTTCCTCCCCTCTTCCCCCATTTCTTTAATTCAATTTATATTTACAACAACTCTACTTGATATTTCTTTATCTGTTTGACAAAGTGAGTTTCCCGAAACGTTTCCTTAGATTCTTCATTTTTCTCACGCGTAAGCTTATTTCACTGTTTGAATTACTTCTAACCGTTCATGTATATATATGCCTATATATATATATATATATATATATATATATATATAGTTAAAAAAAACAATAACAAAAAAACAAAAAAAACAACAAAGTGAGGACGTGATATGGATAGTATTATTATATATATATATATATATATATATATATATATATATATATATATATATATATATATATATATATATATATATATATATATATATATATATATATATATATATATATATATATATATATATATATATATATATATATATATATATGAGTATATACTTACATATATATATTTATGTATATATGTGTATATATATATATATATGTGGGTAGGTGTATACATATACATGTATGCATGCATACATACATACATGCATGCATACATACATACATACATACATACATACATACATACATATGTAACGCGGGTACGCGTGCATGTGTGAATATTCCTATCAGTATTTGCTGTGTTTATGGAAATAAATTGCAAAACCAAGTCAACTTCTATTTAGCAAATAAACTGGAAACGAAGTGAGGCAGAAACTGTCATCTCTATATATGATTTACTGTAGCTCTAAGTCGCCGTTCTGAATGTTATCAAACATCAAATGAACTCGACGAAGCTAAGAGGTCTTTCGGTTTTTTTCTTCTCTAAAATTCCCATGGAGATTTTTTACTGATCGCGAGACCAGACGATTCATCATGTCGATTTTGTTTTTCCGTAAATGCCTCGTCCCTAAACGAAATAAAAGAAATGCAATAGACAACAATTACAGCAACAACAAGTAGCTGTAACAAGGACGGTAACTCAAGATCAAAATGTATTACAGTAAACATATCTACGTATATGTTTCACCTTCGTATATGTTTCTTTCTTTATTTTAATTTATTTATTTATTCTTTATTTTTCTTTCTTTATTTTCCTTTATTTTTTTCTTGCCATTTTCCCTGTTTATTTGTTTGTTGATGTATTCCACTATACGTATTTGTGACCTTGACACAATGTAAATCGGAGACAATTGTAGTAGTAACAAAGTACCAACAAGAACAACACCAGCAACAATTAGAGCAACAGCAGTAACAGCAGCAGTAGCAGCAGCAGTTGCACCAGAAGCAGTAACAACGATAACAGTCTACAGTAGTGGTGGTGGTGGTGGTGGTGGTTTTGGTAGTCGAAGAAAATGACTGAGTTATCAAAAGAAAGGTCAGCGGCGGCAGGAAAAAGAGCAGCAGCAGCAGCAGCAACGCCAGCAACAGCTGCAGCAGCACCAGCAGCAGCAAGGAAAAACAATTGTAACATCTAGTTCAGGGTTTCTCATACAGCGCCGGGTCAGACCCCACCCTATTCCTCCCTCTCTACAAAGGCCGCCTTTGAGATTAAAATTGGGACGAAAAAAATTGCTACGTTTAATAAAATTAAAATATTTTTTAAAGCTTTTTAAACTTCGCCAACTCCATATCAAAGACTGACGAATTCTACGAAAGCGAGCCCTATTTTAGCAGGAAAGGATAAAAAAAAAAAAACAGTTCTCTGGGGCAAGTATTTTTTTACTATAGTCCTGAGCCGATCAGAGCTTAGCGAGTGGATTTGGCAGACGGAAACTGAAAGAAGCCCATCTTATATACACACACACACACACACACACACACACACACACGTATAAATATGTGTTATTATCTCCCTCTTCTCTCTCTCTCTCTCTCTCTCTCTCTCTCTCTCTCTCTCTCTCTCTCTCTCTCTCTGTATTGTATTTGTCTACCACCATCGCTTGACAACCGGTGTTGGTGTGTTTACGTCCCCGTGACTTAGCGGTTCGGCAAAGAAAAACGTTATAATATGTATCGGACTTTAAATATAAGTCATGAGGTCGATTTGTTCGACTAAAAGCCCTTGAGGTCGGTGCTGCAACACGGCCGCAGTTCAATGACCAGAACAAGTTTGTCAATTTGAGAACCATTGATCCAGTCAATGAGGATGCGGCCTCGTGAAAGTACAATGGTACTTTATTGGTATAAATGACGCTTGAGTTCTTTTGCTGTTGTTTTTTCTAAGGCTAGACTAGCGGTGTTCGCAAAGGTTTTTTTTTTCTCTTTCTGAAATCAATGTAGGTTTGGCGTGTGGTGTCTGGGTTAGGTGCGAATGATGCTTGATCAGGGAGCATTGAGATTTTTTTTTTATTACCCACAAGGGGCCGACATCAGGGAGTATTGAGGAAGAATGAAAGGTCATGGCCATATGTACATGACAGGGCGTTGTTGGATGTGACAGCAAATATGTCATTGACATATAGAAAGGAAAATGTGGTAGGGACAAAACTGATCAAAACCTTGAGAAACACCAGAGTTAATGCAGAGCGGAGAAGAAAGAACAGTACCTGCAGATGTTGCAATTGTACATTTTGAGTTCAACTCCTGCTCGTTAATCTTTGCTTTTCATTCCTCCGTTTTCGATAAAATAAAGTACTTGACAAGTAGTAGGGTCGATATAACTGACAACTCTTTTCCCTTAAAATTTCTGCCCAAATGCTTAAATTAGAAACATTCAGTGTTTGATTGACAGAACCGGTGGAGCGCCGGAAAAAAAATGTTTGTATAATTTCTTCCGAAACCCGATAAGTAAAAGAAAATAAAAGACAATCCAAATTTTAGCATGTGTAGGTTGGAATTAACGGGGCAATCAAATTATTGTTTTAAAATTTTTGGTCTCGATTCGAAACCCGCCGCATTCAACTATGCCTTTCATCCTTTCAGGGTCGAGAAAATAAAGTACGACTCTAATCGATTATCCTCATCTCCTAAATTCGCTGGTCTTGGGCACAATATGGCTAACTGGCAGTATCGTTAGCATGCAGGGCAAAATGATTAGGAGCATTTTGATTCCTATTTTAAGCTATAAAACGAATGTACACCACCCCGTCTTTTCCACCTCAGTTATAAAGTATTGATCGTATACAGAAATAAGAAATAGATGCGAGAGATTGGTAAAGCAGTATTTCGTTACGGCCCTTTATTCTTTAAGTTCAAATCCTGCCAAGATCAGCTTTACCTTTCATCATTCCTGGTTTGATAAAATAAAGTACCATTTAAGCATTGTGTACAAACGTTACCTTCCCCTAAATTGTGGGGCCTTGTGCCAAAGTTAGAAATAAATATTGCGTTATTGCTGTTGCTTCATTCAAAGTCAGTCCTAGTTTAACCCTTTAGCATTCAAATTAAATGCAATGCTTTGAATGAATGATTCTTACAGCATTCAGACTTTTATGATGTGATCGCTTATTTTTAGCATGACATTGCAGGATAGATGTTGTGAGAGGAGGCAGTGTCTGGCCAGTTTGAACATAAAACAGGTAGAATCATTTGGACCTGATATGGCCGGTTTAAACGCTAGAGGGTCAATCGATGTAGGATCAAAGTCATTCCACATGTGACACTTCCGTCTTTTGGGAGGTTTTGTTTTCTAGAAACATGTAGGATTCCTTTGTAATTTATCTCTCTTTAAGACGATCGTGTATAATTTAAGGGAGTTTTGACTGCTGTTCCTAGAAATCAATACGATTATACATATAATGGTTTCAAATTTTGGCTCAAGGTCAGTAAGTTCGAAGGAAGGGTAAGTCGGTTTGATCGACCCCCAGTACTCAACTGGTACTTATTTTATCGACCCCAAAAGGAAAAAAAGGTGAGGTCAAGCTCGGTGGCATATTATGACAGTAACATACTAACACCGGGAGAGCACCAGACACAAGCAGTTCCCTCTTTCTCCCCCTCTTTCTTTCTCACCGTGTTTCTCCCACTTTCTCTTCCTCTCTCTCTGCCTTCCTCTTCCCTTCCCTCTATCCCTCTCTCTCTCTCTCCTCTATCCCTTCCCCTTGCTCACTCCGTCTCTTCTCGCCTCTCACTTTTTTCACTCTCTCTCTCGCTATCTTTCTCCACTATCTCCCTTTCTCCTCCTCCTTCTCTTTCCCGCTTTCTACTTCTCACTTTCTCTATTTTTCTCTCAGATTTCCATAATCGATAATAATCTACCAACCAATATACTGGTATCGATTCAGTCTATTCCATATAAATTCACCCATTCTTACACTATTCGTCCTAGTTTTCTAATCAAACAAACTATTATTATCTGCTTCTCCAATTCTTTTGTTTTGTTTTTGTTTTCTGTCACTTTTCTCGATGATATTAATGATGATGATCACGATGATGATGATGAGGATGAGGATGAGGATGATGAGGATGAGGATGACGACGATGATGGTGTTATTGACATTGTTGTTTGTTATTGTCCTTGCCATTGTCGTCATGCTTTTCTTCGCCCTTGTTATTAATGTCGTCATTGGTCTCGTAGCTGTTGTTAATAGCTTCACTTCTGCTATGAATTCCCATAAAAAATCCTTTAAAGAAAGAAAAGAAAAAAAATTCATCAAAAAAACGAAAAAAACAACTAACTGGCCTATGGGACCTGTAAAAACCTTGAACTTAAATTGTTCCACTCGATGCACTTTAACTAGAGTTGTAGACGCCATTGTTGTCTAAAGCTTTAGTCAATAAGAAGCCACGAAGATAGTAAACACTAATACAACAACAATGTTGACATCATTAACAACGAAAACAGCAGTAAATAAAAATAAACAGAAAGAAACCGTAAAAATACTACGAAATAAACAAATCACAGCGCAACTGATACGAAAATACTGGAACCGCTCCATGTACTATTGTACATTATATTACACTACGTATCACAATATGCACGTTACTATACCGTATTACACTTCACTACAATATATTGCACTACTCTATACTGAATTAGACAATACTACAATATATAATATACTATATTAGAGTACACTACAATATATTATTCTATATTATATACTACACTGCACTATACTTTAGTTTTCTATATTACAATATACTACATTACACTATGCTATATTAGACTACACTATACTATATTATAATACGTTAGAGTACACTACACTGCAATATACCACACTAACTTATACTATATTAGACTAAACAACATAATATTATAGTACACTACCCTACACTATAATACTACATAATATATCACTCAACAACACTACACAGCATTATACTATGTTACACTCGTTATACATCCTGACTATGTTACGCTACACTTCCCGATTATTTTTATGCAGCAGTTATCCTAGTTATTTTTCCTGTTCATTCAGGAAATTTGTAGTACTGTGTTCATTCACAAATATGTTACTTCTCGAAGAATAACGCTTATACTACGATTCACTGGAAAGATTTAATAAGATAGAAACGTGATTAAAGTCGTCGCCATAATGCTAAAGATGAGTCTTACTCAGCATAGCATAACATGTTTAATTAATGTTAATTAACTAAAATTAATTGAAGCTAAAATTTCATTATAATCTTGTTTTTCTTTTCTCTTTTTTTCTTTCTCATCACTAAGAATTTGATTTTAATTATATCAGGGCTTACTACATCATGTATATTCGCACCTACTTTACTATTAAGCTTTTAAAGCAGCTGGTGCCCCTAGGTATTCTCCCCTTGCCCACCATTAAATTAGCTTTCTATATTTTCTACATCATTCTGCTTTTTCCTGTTGTCTGGCTGTTTTGATCGTTTATTACGTCAAAGAGGGTAATAACTCGAAGAGAGAAAGATATCTAGAGTGAGTGAGAAGGGGAGACAAGGGGAGCGGAGGTGAGACTAAGAGAGAAACGGAAATAGTGGAATCACTATTTAAATAGCGATTAAAATAGGAAAGGAAAACATGAAAGAGAGTAAGCGGCATAAGGTCTACATCTGTGCGTTCAAATCGCAGGCACGGTTGAAATGTATAACATAATGAAACAATGTCATGATCTATAAATATATGCATCAAAAGATATATCGATGGCTAGGAAATTAAAGTGAAATACGCTTGGATAGCAAATGGTTGAGTGTTACACTTTTATCTTTTACATGTTTCAGACCAAAGGTGGAGGCCATGCTGGGGCACCACCATTATTCATTTTTGTGTTTTAATTAGGTTTAAATACTTATCGGTACTATAAGAGTAGATATATACATACATCGGCAGAAGGGAAAGTAGATTTGATACTTAATTAGAGAGACAGACGGACAGACAAGCAAACAGACAAAACCAACAAACATACAGCCAAACAGACCGACATACAAACAATAGACAGACAGACAGTCAGGTAGGTAGGCAGGTAGGTAGGTAGGTAGGTAGGTAGGTAGGTAGGTAGGAGGTTAGGCTGCGGATATATCAATAGGTATGCAGAGAGAGACAGACAGACAAATTAACAGATACACAAATCGATAGCTAAACTGAAATAAAATGTTACATTCAAAAGTACAGTTTTGATCAAGTGGCAGGATTTCAAAAGTACTATCTGAAATAACTTGTTTGTGTTTCATATAATAACAATATTTTCAAATATGTTGACTTACACTATGGAATATCCACGAGTTTCTAGTATAATATTATACTATACTACGAACCAACAGGATTCCACTCTGTGATAACTCACTCTGCTAGAAAGTGCAGCCAAATTTTCCCAAGAAAATGGAAGAATATGTTGCGTAACATAGTCTTACATATACTGGAACGATGATAGCCGGAGTGCATTCCGTCATTCAGTGTTAAAGGGAAGCTAAACAACAGCAACACAGCACTACATTTTAGTACTAAGTTATGTTATTACGCTATGTAGAGGTAAATCAGTGAAGAGGATATTATATTTACATTATTTTATTTTAAATGCAATTTAAAAACAATAGACGCCGATCAGAAACTTGCAAACGTGCGAGAGTAGCGAAGGAGTGTTCGGAACTCGATTAGAAAAAATTTCTCAAAAGAAATTTGTAGACCAACGTTTTCCTTACCGATATGAGTCAACATTTATCAGCGAACACGAAAATATGTTCTGTTCCATTTTTCACACTCGCCAGACGACCGTAAATGAAAAATCCGGAGGAAAGATGTAGCCATAATCAGTTTTGCTTTCTCCTTGTGTGTTCTCTGTTTCACTTAAAAATATACAAACGTATTCTGATCAATCATAAATTAGTTTATTAATTCTTGTATATTTGTTAAAAAGGTAAATGTATATTCAAAAGATTTTACAACACATCAGCTGATTTATTACATAGGTGAGCTTTTATATGTAACAGATAAAATAATTTATCATGTATATAGTACAATATATTTTATTATCATTAGTCTACTAATGAACACCTCTTGTATTCATTAATGTCTCATACTGTTTCGACTAGGTTTTTTCTTCTTTTTTTTTTCCTGTCTTAGTGAGGAAAGAACTGTGTCATGGACCCTTTTTGGAGTTTCAATGACTACAGGAATAACTTGTTCTAAGACCGGAAACCAAACCTGAATATTTGCAACAGAGTGTACTTTACTAAAGGCACCCAAGAACCAGTGGTGGGAGAGGGATGAAGTCTACTACTCAACAACAGGCTCTTCCCCTCTGACGGGCTTCCGCACAGCCTGCGTCTACTAACCTTCACATTCAACGCTTTCATTGACCAGGAAAGAAAACAATTACTTGCTCAAGATACCGCCCAGTAGGATAGAACCCGAAAACACGTTGTTAGGAAATGAACTTCTTACCTACAGTCATGCCAGTCCCTATTTTTACGTTTCATCGTTCTGTGCCTGTTAGCTTGTATCATCTTCAAGTGGCGCCATTCTGAATATGAACATGTTATTGGGTTAGCTTTGAAATTGCAGTTAAGGGGACTTTAGTAATCTTGTTCGTTACACTACAGTTTCGGAGAATAGTAAACAAGAAAGTTTAAAACTTAAGAAACTTCATATTTGACAGTCAAAGATTCCTGGTGGCATACCAGTCAATTACAAGACTTCTATAATTCAAATGAGGACGTCTCTACGTAGTCATTCGACTTGCCAGAAATAGCAGCTAAATTTTCGTCAGAAACAGCAGCTAAATTTTCGTCATTTTGGATGGCTTCGTGGTTAAAGTGTTGGGCTCACGATCACAAGGTCTTGGGATCGATTGTTCTTCGTGGAAGTATGTTGTATCTTTGAACAAGGCATTTCATTTGACGTTCTTACAGTCTACTCAGCTGTAAAGGTGTACCACGCAAGTGTTGATGCAACCCTTTTTTCTTCCCTCCGGCTACCACATCCTTGATGTTCCGCTAGGCTAAAAGTGAGACGGGGAAAATGCTGTCTGTCTCTTTGCGACTACAGCGACACCTGAGACAGTTAACGAAATCATGGCATAGAATACCAAGTCATAATCACTTGTTTTCTTTATTCACTCCTAAATATACAAAACACTGGATAGTCACAACAATATATCTTTCTGGATAGATCTACTTTACTCAGGGTTTACCTGGGACTCCATCCATATGACAAAGAATAATAACATGTATCAAAAATAATTGGTATCCCAAGTTCATACAATATAAGATTGAAATGCAGTCAAATGCATGAAGTTTTTGACTAGCTATGCAAATGACTCGAATTAACATATGTTTGCCAGTACTCTGCTTTGCTTGTTGGAAGAATACATTATCCCACAATACTTCAGCTATCTAGAAATGGTATCGGATTACTTGCAAACATTACTAGCGGTAGATACGCTTTACAATCGGGGAGATTTATATCGCCATCTTATTTATAGTATGAATTCCAGGCTAAATACTGGTTCTTGGGGGATTTCTGTGATTCAGAAGAAAAAGAGAACACAGGAAATGGAAATAATGTGAATAGTTTGATAAAATTATTCATAAGTCAGCCAAATGAGCAGATGCATAATTACTGTAAAATATATTATATTCCAGAACCATATAAAACCAAAGTCTCTGTATTTAGGACTCCCTCAGTCAAGGATGGCGCATGACTTTCTGTATCTGCAAAGTTCCTCTCCAAAGTGCAAGGCCTATGCAAAATTTTCTATTGTGTAATATCAGAAGCTTCCCATACATGCAAGTTTTCGCTCTCCATGCCACCGACGATGTCCAAAGGAAAAGCAAGCCCGACACAGCTTGGCGCCAGTATTGTCGCTGGCTTTGCCATCAGAATACAGTGTACCGGAATGTATATCACAAGTCATCTTGTACGACACTTTAACAGTTCCATCAATCTTCCGCCCAAGCGGAACGTAGCGATTCTGAACCAATGCCCCGGGCGTTTCTATACCACGCTTTAACGACTCTGTTAATTTGTCACCTTGATAGCTTTGTACCATCCTTAGAAAGAAAATTATCTGTACTGAGAAAATATTGTGGATAATAAACGTGACATTATAGCTGTATTCTGTGTGGGTCATACTGCCTATAAAAACACGCACGCTGATTATTGTTTTACTTCAGTTTTATTACCAATCAATGAGTTAATCAATTTCTATTGGTTAATCAATTAGTAGGTCAAAGACCGTTTGTCACAGTTTGTAACCTTATCAATGATTATGTGTCTCTGTGAAATGAACAGTATACATGTAATAAATGCTGAGGATAAAGAGATTCTTGACGTGCAAATAATCTTTTTGATAAAGTCACAGACTGTGACGAAAGGCCTTTGCTAGACTAATCCATTAACCAGTTTACCAATTGTTTAATTATCTAATTGATTGGTAATAATACAGAAGTGAAACAGAAACCCTCCCAAAATACACGATTTCACACCAAGAATCCTGTAGAACAAATTAAAGTTCAAACAAACAATACATGACCATCGGCGATAGGGCAATGTAATCAAATTCTACTGTTCTAGATGTTTTTGTAGTATCAGACAGAAATTTCACCAAAAAGAAAAAAAAAGTCAAAGACAAAAACTAGAAACAGAAATTGCAATCTAAAACATATAATTGTAAATATCGAGAATGTATGAATGGAAGCCCAAATAATAATAAAACAAAAATACAAATTATAATGGGAGTCCTTGGAATAGTGAATCATGTAGGTATGACAGACTCCCATGGGTGCTTCAGATTCAACAGTCTACTAAATCATGTCTTGCTAAATCATACGTAAACTAGGAATATAGCCAATCCCACGGTTACTCTCTCTCTCATTTGACACTTGAGAAACAATTTACAGCGGGTTTTGGTGAGAACCAAGTAACTTGAAACAATGATAGATCATTGATAAAATAGAGAGAAAACAAAATTAAATAACAGCAGCAGTAACAACAACAGTAACAATACTTGAAGCACAAGGCCTGGAATTTTGACAGGAAGGGGGCTAGTCGATTACATCTGTACTCAACCGGTACTTATTTCATCCACCCTGAAAGGATGAAAGGCAAGGACGACCTCGGTGGAATTTGAATTCCGAACGTAATGATGGACGAAATGCCGTTAAGAATTTTGTCCGGTATGCTAACGATTCTGCCAGTTCGTCGCCTTAATTCTGTCTAATTTTAGCACAAGGTCTGAAATTTGAGAGTGCTCAACTGATATTTATTTTATCGACCCCGAAAGGAGGAAAAGGAGAGACAAAGTCGACCTTGACTGCATTTGAACTCAGAACGTAAGACTGGAAGAAATTCCGCTAAGCGTTTTGCTCGGCGTACTAATAATATTTTCTAATGTAGGCACAAGGCCTGAAATTTGAAGGGAGGGGACTAGTCGATTACATCGAACCCAGTGTTTCACTGGCACTTAATTTATCCACCCTGAAAGGCAAAATCGACCTCAGCGGAATTTGAATTCAGAATGTAGCGACGGGCGAAATGCCGCTAAAAATTTCGTCCGGCGTGCTAACGATTCTGCCAGCTCGCCGCCATCTCGATGATAGTAATAATCCTTTTTTCTATAGGTACAAGCCCCGGAATTTTGGGGTGGGAGGGGCTAACCGATTCTACCGACCCCGCTCAAAATGTTGTGTGGGGTGATAACAGTTCTGCCAACTCACCGGTTTTGCAACAAAATTTTAAATGATTTCAAACATAAGAACGCTGTTTCATATTTTAGAAATGGGTTATTATCGGTTGTATGCCCCTCAGGTACTTGATGGATACTTTTTATGCGATCAACCATAGTAGGATGAGTGCCAAAGTCGATGGCGTCGGAGTTAGAACAGACGACAAATAGAAACATAGCTAAATACTGCACATTACCGTTTTTAATCCATCCACACACACACACACACACACCCTTAAAAATATTGGTTTCAAATTCTTGCACAAGTCCAGAAACATTGGGGTAGAGGGTAAGTCAATTACATAGACCCCAGTGCTCAACTGGTACTTATTTTATCGATTCTGAAAGGATGAAGGGAAAAGTCGACCTCCGTGACATTTGAACTCTCAGCACATAAAGACCGCGTGGTAAGGATTCTGCCAACTTGCCGCCTTCTCCCAGCCCCTAAAGATATTAGTAACCATTTCTAATTTAGGCACAAACAAGGAACTTGTGGATGAAGGAGCAATTATGTTGATGCATCTATTTGATTAGAACTATATTTAATCGATACTATGAGTGAGAGAGAGGGAGAGTGTGTGTGTGTGTGTATGTGTGTGTATGTGTCTGTGTGTGTGTGTGTATACATTAATATATTTATTTTCATATCCTCACATAAATGCACACATGTTTATGCACTTCCATATAGCTTCAAGAACAGCAGCTTATAAGCCTTCAGGATCAGCGTACTCGCCAAGACGTGTTGACATAGTGACACAGATAAAACTTATATTACGGGGCAGACGTTCCATTGAAATGCAATTGTTTAGTCTTATCAGATCATTTCACAACTATACAAATGGCTTGCACAGACATTGCACATGTGTACACAAGTATGTATACATGTGTGTCTGTATATATATATATATATATATATATATATACACACACACACACACACACACACACACACACACACGCACACACACACACACAAGGTGCGGTGAATAAATTGTCGTCTAATTCATGATCATAATTTCAAAAGTTTGATCCCGGTCAGTATGCAATGTTCTTGAGCACTTCACTTCACATTGCTCCATCGTAATCAACTAAAAATAAGTATCAGCCGACTATTACTTCAGCTCCATCCCCTCTTCTCCCTCTCTCTCTCTCTCTCTCTCTCTCTCGCTTCCT